>NW_026919230.1:0-15331 GCF_032062105.1 Saccostrea cuccullata | reverse complement strand
ATTTATATCTTGTTAAACTTTTAATGCATACATCAGCATATAGTGTTCAAGATGAACAAGGAAAATGAAATTTACAAGGTCAAGTCCAAAGATTATTTCTTATTATACCCGCATAGCTATTAATAGCTACAATGTATGTAGGTTAAAGCTACCAAGAGTAGCTATTTTACCCACTTCTAAGACCTACATATGTAGTTAGAAATGCTTTAGTATAGTCTTTGGACTGTACCTGTTTACATTCATTTCGATTTAATTCTTTTTCAATAATTTCATCTAGACTACTCATAACTCTACGAACAAATATTATTATATTGTGTATCAGAAATTGTAGTTACTTACGTGTACATGCATGGTGTATAACACTGGTAGCGTTGCACCAGCTTGACCAATCAAATGACCTGCTTTCAAATTTTCACATGTTTTGTTTGGAGGGGAATTCTTGGTCCATCTCCTCTGGTGTTTTCAATATGTAGGTGGGAACTTATAAGATTTGGAATTTGACATAACTTCCTTCTTCAACTCTTTGTATTTTATTTTGAAGAAAAGTTAAAATAACGTCCACATTCGATAGCCATTCACTGTATTTACTAAATAATTTAGCAAGTGTAACACATGGCATACGACCTACTTTAGACAATATGGCCATTGCGGGTGACTGGAAAAACCCGAAACCCCCCGATTTTTGGAGAATACCCATACAGGAGGGTGAAACCCCAATAAAGTGGTGGAAACCCCATAAAATTGAACGTTATGGGGTACAATAAGGCCTAAGGTGATGTTTAATTGAATGATATTGACATCCGTAAATTTTTATAGCCAATTTTACCTCAGAATCTAGCTATTCCACCTAAAAATTAAATAGAAAACATTGGTAATATAATGATCATCAATAGGTCCTAAAGTGCAGAACTTAGTTATAAATAGAAAGAATTTCATTGGTTGTCCTTCCCATTGTTACTGAAATTACTTCTAATAACCTCTACCTCAAGTGGAAGTTGGCTCCAAAGGGCAGTAACTCAATCTCAGTATTGAAGGAGTAATTCTTATAATGAAAGATAACTCTTACTTCATACCTTCTATAGTCTTTTTCTCAAAATGTAGTAAATAATCTTCAGCTCTGATCTCTCTCTCTTAACTGAAACTCACAGTCATTCATCCAGTCTTTATCATCCCAGTACACAACCTAAAATATCGTTTGTTTAGAGATTATAAACCTGTTTTTATCAGCTCCTTAGTTTATCAAACAATTATACAATGTAAAATATAATTCATAGATGTTCTTATTTATAGCCATAAATAAGTAATTAAATATATATAAAATTTAGAAGTATGGCTGATACAGTTATAAATATTTTAAGTTTAATAGATATTACATATATTTCAAATGAACATTTAGGCAATACACCTTACACCAAAAACATTAACATAAACAATGTATGAACATTTTTAAACATGCACAAGACATAAACATACTTCCATTAATAATTATAATAGACAGTTATAAATGCATCATATGAAGAAGAAAACAGATAGACTGATGTATGTTCAAATTGTTGAAATAGTAAATTGAAAGAAAATGAAATATTGTGACTTTTTACTACTTGAAAGAATTCAATAATATCCATTTTTACGATTCTAATGAATTATTTTACATTCAACCTTTTCAGTCGTTGAAATTTTTTGACTTATTTCCACAATTCCTCGTATTTTTGATAATGAAAGCAAAGACTTTACTTTAATAAATGAGTAATATGCTTCTCTTGTTAGACAATTATGGATATTTTTTTCTTAAATTCTGAATTGACTTATAAAAGTTCCCTTTTTTAAGTCATCTATGTACGTATATATACTTCAGTCTTCTATCTTTTTTGTGTGTTATATTGTGCATTTTTACCATAAATGCTGTGCAAAATGAAACACAAACAAAACAAAAATGAAGACTGACACACACAAAAAACAAAGACAATAAAATAAATATAAAAGATGAAGTAAATGAACTAAAAATAAAAGACAAAGACAGTGAACAGAAGAAAATTTTAAAAAAATGAAATAAAAATATGATATGTATTTATAATATAAAACGACTGAGTGTGACTACCTTGACCTCTTGTCCTGCACAAATATTGGAAAGCAAGATGGCAGATGAAGTCACAGAAGGATAGGGTGTTTAAAAAGCTCCGTAACAGTATTAAGTAGAAACTTGAGCAAAAAAATATATGTTTATGGAAATATTTTGAAAAGTTTATTCTGGAAAAACCCAAATTGACTTAATTAATCTACACTAAGATGGTCAAATATATAATATAAATTGCCATGTAAAGGCCGGATTAAAAATATATATATATATATATATATATATATATATTTTAATAAGTTCATAAATAGTATATATTCAGAAAAATTCGCCCCCCCCCCCCCAAAAAAAAAAAAAAAAATTTTGTCTTGATCAAGTTTGAAGTCAATTAGTATATTGATGATTTCATGGATTTGAATACAAAATTTGTATAAATCCCCTTATCAGAGGTGAACATTGCAAACTTATTCCTGTGATGAAACAGCTGATAATGACATATTTCAGATAAAATTATAAAGTACTTAAAATTAATTCAATTGGGAGCAGAACTAGCTTAACTAAATATCAAAGGAGAAGAACTGGTACAATAAATCTTATAACAGCTAGTGCAAAGATTTCAGTATAGTGTGGAAAAACCCACGCTGACTGAATCCTCACTATAAAAGGTGTCCAAAATAAAAATGTTTTGCAAAATTAAAAATGTTTGAAATTTTAAAAAAAAATTTTGAGAAAGTTGTTCAATGTTATGCAAGTCTTCAGGTAATAAGTGGATGTGGACATTCAGATTCAGTATAGTGCGGAAAAACCCGCGCTGACTGATTCTGCCTTAAACTTTACATAAGCTGCAGTTCAAATACAAAATTATTGCATGGGTATATAAAAATTTACATAAAATTTTAATAAGTTTTACAAATTTGAAGGAAATAGTCTGAAAACCCACCATTTTCTGTGTGTAAAAAACATAATGAGAATAAAAAATAATTTTAATATTATATATTATATTTATGAGGCAACTGGCTGATCAGTCAAAGAATGTAAAAATAGAAGGTGTGTTTGTGAAACACCATGCGCCTGGCAGCAACAAAGTTATGGCTAAGATTTAAGTTGACAACAGACAAACAAACAGATAAACAAACAAACAGACAGGACAAAAACAATATACACCATGGATCTATTGATTTTAATGCATAAAAATTAATATGTTTCACGGAAAAGTGCTGAGAAAACCGTTTTTACTTATTATTTGAATTTTGAAATCTATAGCAAATTAAAAATGATGTGAACTGTAGGTGCTTGTCCCTATCAATCATTCTCAAAACAAGTCTTTCCAATAAAAAAAAAAAAATAAATATGGGATCTGCCTTTCGGACCTAGTCTGAACCAATCCGGCTTCCGTGGCGGTACCAGGGACTTAAGTCCCCGCCGGCACAGCTCCAGACTTTAGACCTACTTGGCAGATGGGAATTTTAAATAAATATTGATATTTCTTCTCTATAAAAAAAGGGAAAATGTAATGACTGAGTAACTTTATGTATAAACAAATTTTTTACCCGATTGTAACAAACACACTAGGTACTGTTCCATCACACATCAAGGACAAACTTCAGGTTAACAAAGTTCTTTACAACAAACACACTAGGTACTTCTCATTTCATATCTACTAATATGCATTGGTATCTAAGGCTGGATTCAAGAAAATCTTATTTCCCTAAAACTGTATTAATATTTTTTTTCTTTTATAAGGTACAAATGTCAACTTGTATAAGACCTTTTCTAAGACTTCCAAAAACATTGAATCTTATAAAGATGAATAAATGAAAACTATTGCATTAAAAAAATCATTTTCAAGCTTCATTTTAATGCATTTCAAATTAAATATTAATTTTTGAAGTTTTCAGGTTCCTTCAAGAAAGGGTGTATGTTTGGTTAGGCACTTTCAAACACAGGGTGTTCCAATAAATCTGACCTAAATTAAGAAAAATATTAATGCATAAATTAATAAATTATTTTAAAAAGCCATCAGTTTATGTAAAGTAAATACAACTTTTGATAAAATATCTTAAAAAAAAAATAATGAAAAAGGGGGGAAAAAAGAAAAGAAAAAATGATTCAATTTTCAATATGGCTATTGTTAGGATAAATGTGCACTATGCCCAATGATGTCATTCTTCTTTCTATAAAATAAAAATTATTTGAAACTTATGCCAGCAAGTATGTGGTAAGTTATATAACTAAAGGTAGAGTGGAAAAACAATTTCTAATACCTCTGTGTAAAGGACGATGATGCAAAATCAGATGTATTTTGATTTTTTTTAAGAATAATGAAAATAAACAAAAACATATCCTTCAACATAGCTTTCATGAAGTAAGTAAAAAAAAAATAATTAAATTATTATCTAATTTAAAGTCTTAAAATAGTAATTAAGATTTTTCAGCAAACAATTTCATTTCAGACATCTCAGTATGACTTCTTTGAAATGTTAGGTACAGATCTGGACTAATGACCTACTTGGCAAATGGTATACATGTAAATAGTTATTTATTACAAAATGAAATGGGAACTCAGATGTAAAATTACTGTTTCATTAAACCCAGCAGTCTCTTTTTGCTTGTTCCGATATTTTTTTGAGCCAACATTTTGATAATAAGGTGTCAGGGTGAATGCCATCTTTATAGAGTTTGAAATTATAGTATCTCTTTACTTTCAATTTTCTACTTTTCCCACAACGATATTTATCAGTAGTACTTAAATCACAAGAAAACTGGGGGGAATATACTTCATTGCTTTTATTTAATTCTCTAATTCTATTATTTAAGGTGTAAATTTGTTGTTCTAATTTGTCATCATCAAATTTAAAAATACTGGGGTTTTTGTGTCCTTTGCTCTTATTCCATTCTTTAACAGAATATATAGGGGTTTCTAAAAAAGTAACTTTACAGCTAGGATATTTCTGAAGAATTCCTTTAATTTCTTTACAGTTCATAATAATGTTATCAATTTCATCATCATTATCGGATGTAAGTGTAATATACTGCTTATTTTTTGAAGTTAAGTTACATGTGCCTAACCAAACATACAACCAGATGTTTCCATAACGTCTAATTTTTTCCATTATGTTACTTTTAAGCCACTCTGTGCTGTCTTCAATCTTTGCACCACTACGTGCCCACCACAGAATTTCTTTTTCTGTACTATTCATAACATGCCTTTTCAGCCAGTTGCCTTTACTATCTGATAGTACAACAGGAACATAGCTTTTCTGACCTGATGGTGGTTGTGTAGGTTTAGAAATAAATTTTCGAAGCTTGTTTTCAGACATAATGAATTTCAAAGAATTATCAATTACTATTTTTGCAAAGAGTAGCAGTGGTCCAGCGCTAATGAAGGATGGGTAGTGTCTGTGTCTGTGAAGGTTAAAAATTCACTAAAATGTTGAGTAACAGTGATCCAGTTTGGCAGTATCTAGAATAAAATTGATAGAAGATAAATAAATAAATATCATCTTTTAATATTCAAAAAGAAGAACAAATTATGCTAAAAGGCAAAAATACTGTAAATAATAGTTTTTAAATGGCATACGTATGCAATAAAAATTACCTTTTATAAAGAGATTTCCTTCTTGTATGTCAATATTAATTTCTCTCTCTGTTAACTCAAACTCACAGCCATTCTTCCTTTCTTTATCATCCCAGTACACAACCTAAAATATTTGTTTAGAGAATTATCATCCTGTTCTTATCAGCTCCTTAGTTTCTGAAACAATTATACAATGTTAAATATAATGCATAGATGTTCTTATTAGCCATAAATAAGTGATGAAATAAATATCAAATTTAGAAGTATGGCTAATACAGTTATAAATATTATAAATTAAATATATCTTACATAAATTTCAAATGAACATTTAGGCAATACACTTTACACCAAAAACATTAATATAAACAATGCATAAACATTTAAAAACATGCACCAAAAATAAACATACTACCATTAATAATTAGACAGTGATGAATGTATTATATGAAGAAGAAAAAAGATGACTGATGTATATTCAAATTGTTGAATAAAATGGTGAAATAGTAAATTTAAAGAAGACAAAATTTTGTCACTTTTAACAACTTGAAAAGAATTCAATATCCATTTTTACAATTCTAATAACTAATTATTTTCTCTTTAACCGCTGAACCAATGGCAACCATTTTTGGCATATAGCATCTGTGGCCCCCCGCCCCCCTGCGGCCTATGGGGTGGAAGAAAAACCATCGGAATTAATGCAATTTTTAAATAATCTTCTTCTTCATGGTTGGACAACAGTCACACTTTTGGCACTAATGTAATAATTACAGAGCCCTTTAGCAAAATTAAGTGCTAAATAGACAGCCATTCTGGAGGAAGGGTGAAGCTTTTGGTAGTCATCATATAATAAAAATGCATTATTTCTTTGAAAATCTTCTTCTTTGCCTATGAGCTGTATTTTACTAATTTACTTTTATAAATCCTTTATATTGTTGAATTGTACTGTTTTATTATTCTCAGGTGATCATTAAGGTCATTTGGCCTCTTGTAAATTGCATTAGAGGATATGGTTTAAAAATTTGTTAAGTGCCATGCAATTCTGTGAAACAGTGTTAAATTATCATTATTAAAGATAAAATACTTATATCTGATATTCAATTACTTTGTAAACTCCTTTATCAAAACTCTTTATTTGGCCCTCCCAATCTCTGTTTTCCCCACTCTCGACCGTCCATGTATGTACAATTTCTTTTCCTACTAAATCACTTGCTTTGACATTGGACTGTTGTGCATTTTTCCGTAAATTTATTAAATGTAAAAGATTTTCTTGTAACTTGTTCAAGTCAAACTGTTTTCCTTTTGAGGAGAATTGCAGTAATTCTCTATGCTCCTTGTCGATTTTGAAAACTTTTTTGTAAATATTAATTTGTTTTTTTAAAGCCTCCATTTTTTCTTTCTTTGTTCTCATCTTTTCTAACGCCTCCCTTATCTTTTCCTCGCACTCCCATAGTCCTACCCTTCTCATATCCTCAATTGCATTATCCAATTGTTTTGACTGGTTCTCTTTCTTTCTTTGCACTTCCTTTTCTTTCTCCTCTAGAATTTTGGTTTGTTTTATAAAAAGTTCTTCTTGCTTATCCTTGTCTTTTTGCATAAACAGCCTGTTCTCTGTTCGAGCATTATTTATTATTTCTTCTTGCTTACTTAAATCTTTGTCTTTTAACCATTCGTCTGTTTTATTATTTGTATATAAAATGCAACTTTCGATAGTGTTTAAAGATGATGTGGACGATGCTTTTAATTTGAAATCTAATTGGCCCATCAGTCTTTCAATGCAAATGTTATTTGTATCACAGGACTCGCATTCTGGTAAATCAGTGGTAGTTATATTAAAATACTTGCCGCCACTTAAAAATTCACTAAAAAGTTTACTACCTTTGTTTTTTAAAACAGTACAAATACGCTTTATAAAAACACATGTTAGATCGTCATTTAATGAAGTCTTCAGTAAAAATTCAAAAACCTCATCATAAAAATATGGACCATAAAAAAGTGAAACTTCATTATTCAACGCCAACTTTGGATTTTCAATAAACAAATCCAAAACATATAAAAATCTCTGAAATACAGAGCCCATATCTAAAATGTTTCCAACTTCATTTGTTTTTAAAAAATATGGTTCTGTTATAATTTTGCATAAAATGCCAAGTGATCTTAAAAGAGTTAAAAATGTTTTGTTCTGCAAACATGACATAATAAAATTCTGAATAAGAGTGTAAGAAGTTTTCAAAGAATAAAAATATTGTAAAATAAGTTTGTGCATAAAAAAAGTACCTGCAGCATTGTAAAACATTACATTAAAACGATTCCCTCTAAAATTGACAATGGGAATCTCTCCAACACCATGATTTTTCAAATATACTTGAACCTTATGAGGCTCACCTACCCCATCTTTGAAAAATATTTTTGAAAAAGATCTCAAAAGATTCAAAGTAAAAGGCTCTTTTGATGAATTGTTAAAACCAGGAAATTTAAAACACAATTCTTGTTCAATATTAAAAATTTCGTCAATGCAGACATCTGAAAAATTTAAAAGGGGGTGAGTAGAACATTTAAAAGAATGGACATTGTGGTGTATGTCTTTACTTAAAATGTCATTAACTTTCTGTTCAGTGGAACATCGGTCTGTCATAAAACATGACACATTGTTTAAAATAGTATCACAGTCATCATCTTTCTCAGCAATATCTGATAAAATATCTTTCGTTACTTCTACATATGTCTCCCCCTTCCCATCACATACTTCTCTTAACCCTGCAGATAAAATTTTTTCCCCAGTATTAAATTGTAATCCATAAAAATGTTTTCCTTTCTTGGTAGTGGCATCTCTATGCATAGTAATATTTTTAGTGTTTGTAAGTTCCTCATTTAAATGACTTCTACTGACAACCCCCATTTCACTTGTAAGAATTCCTGCAGTACTTTTTGATGGAAGACTTTCAACATGAATATTAAAAATATCTAAAACAGCTTGAATAATTGGTGCAATATGTACCAAACCTATGTTCCTACTTCTAAAAATATAATATAAGTTTCTTAATTTAAAATTGTAAGGTTTCCCTTTACTGTTTTCTCTAAAATCAATATTTTTTTTTATATGTACAAATTCTTCATCATCAACATCACAATTATTTTCTTTTTCTGACACTAAAAAATCAATCTCTTTTTTTAAATCAGCAATAACTGTTTTTATAGTATTGCATTGCACACTTTTGTCAATTTTTTTTACATTTTCTTTTGTCATTTTTTTAATAACATTTTCTAATTTTGTTATTTTTTCATCTTTTTTTTTCAATTTCCTGTTTGTGTTTCTAATATTAAAACTTCTAATTTTGTCTTTAAGAGCTGCATTCTCCCTCCTCAGGTGTTCAATTAAAATATTCTTTTCAGATATAATTTTTGATTTCTCATTCACTTCTTCGCTTTCCCGAATTCCTCTCCGTTCTTCTTTTCCAAATTTCTGGCTGTCTGTCTCCTCTCCACTCCCATTACTTTTTATTAAATCTTGTTTGGAATGTGGCAGTTCGAATATATTGCTTAAGTATGAATTTAGTCTGTCTTTATTGGTAAATTTCTTTAACCTATCGATTTCTCTTTTCATGCGTGTAACTTTATACAATAAACTAATTCGGTTAACCTTTGTAAATTCGACTTTTAATTTTTCGCATATTTCGTGATGTAGACATTTCATATAGTCTGGCCGGTTTTTATGCTTTAAGTATATTTCATGGACATCTAAGTATGTGAGAACCATGATTATGTGCACATGTGATTGTTAACTGAATTTTTACCATAAATGCTGTGCAAAATGAAACACAAACAAAAAAAATGAAGATTGACACACACAAAAAACAAAGAAAATAAACTAAATATAAAAGATGAAGAAAAGTGAACTAAAAATAAAAGACGAAGACATTGAACGAAAGAAAATAAAAAATATGAAATAAAAATATGATACGTATATAAAAGCAGTTAATGCTTTCTTGACAAAACATGTATTTACCTTCTATGGAAATTTCAGTCACTGTGTCACTCTGTAATTTCTCACTGTGTCACCGTAATTTCTAAACTCCTAAAATTAGAAAGAAATATTTATAATAAATTTAATTCAGAAGTTCATTGTCCAATTGCCTTCTATACATCCATATGTATGTAAAAATACATGTTCTTGTGATTAGTCGAAAAAGAAATAGACTATATCAAGGCAGGTAATTCGATTTAAAGAAACATTCTGTGTTGACCAATCTTCCTATTCTTTAAAAAATACGTGGGAAAATGTGCAATGCTACAGAAAATATTTTACAGTTCAATAAAGATTAATAGCATTAAAAAATTCATTTAAAATGTTTACATCTGTGATATTTTTTCATGATGCCAAGGAATCAAAGAAAATACCAACGCAGCGACCTTCTCGTGCAAATATACTTTACTTGTTCTTCATCGATTTAAAATAAATGAACTGCTTTTAACATCTTTCTGACAAAGCACAAACTATATCCAATCACAAAAATACCTTACACATCACTGTCATCAACAACAAAGTCCATTAAATACTACTTACCACGATTTAACTATAAGATCCAATATCCTTCCACAAATCGCATGCAGTAATGGCTACCTAGTGCTTCCGGTTGTTACTATTTTAAGATCAAAATGGCGTCAATTGGAATAGCTACAGAATCGACGGAAATCGGGCGCCATTACGAGTTTACCGTACACCACGCCCGATCTAAATTCGAAGCGAGGTGTTTGTCAATATAATTGTACAGATAATATTAAAATAATTCATAATAATTTCCACAATTATATTTGTTTTACAATGATAATAGTAAAATATTAATTATGTTATAAGTATTTAACAAAAAATGTAAGGAGTTAGCCATTTAGAAAATATGAATTTGTGTATTAATTATTATTCATATTATCCCAATGTTACCAGCTCTAGCCACGTGGAGGCCTCCTTTTTGTAGAGCCGTAATTTTAAAAAAAAATTCATTTACATGTAGGATATTTTAGAGAAAATCTGAATTTAGAGATATGAAAATATCCAAAAGCTTCAAAGCAACATTAACAAAAAAAATAGTAAAGATAATTCATTACTTATTTGTTACAAAGAGAACAAAAAAATAAATAAAATTCAAAATATGAAAATACTGAATTTATTTTTGAGATTTTAGACAAATTCTGAATGTAGGGATATAGAAATTTGAAATTCAAAGGTTCAAAGCAACAATAATAATTAAAAACTAAAGCAAAGCTCGTTGCAAAGCAACGAGTAGGTCTTCCGTCCAGTTTACCGGAAGTAGCTTTCATTTTTAACAAAAAATGAGAAATAACGCCTAAAAATGCTTTGAATCCTCTAAAGCTAAGTTAATAAATGCAAAAATATGCCATTTTTTGCTACTTCCGGTTTGACCGGAAGTGACTACGACGGACGGAAAATTAATTTTTAAGCTCTAAACGACATATGTTACCCAAAAACTTGTCAAGAACGGCAAAAATACGCGTTTTTTGACTACTTCCGGTTTGGCCGGAAGTGACGACGCCGGACGTATTTTGACGACTCTAATAGATCAAGCTTGACATTTTGAACAACTTTGCTTCTTTGATATATTACAAATATTCAATACCTTTTGAGATATAAAAGAAAAATTTTCGGCCCCTCTAGGCCCTTAATTTTAGGGGCCAGCCCTTTTTTCGAGATATCATTTGAAAGAACTTGAAATTCTACACTTCTTTTGTTCTATATGTTTTAGCAAAATATTTTCAGGTAAAAAGATATCATAGAAAAGGTATTAAAAATTTTGAAATTCGCAATATGACCATTTTCGGGCCATAGCGCGCGCCGACGTGCAGCACTTCCGATAAAAATGAAATACCTTACGCATATCTATAGACTTTGGTCTATCATACCTGAAAGTTTCAAGTTTCTATCTTGAGCCATTATTGAGAAAATCTGGAGACAACCTGACCCTTCAAAAATCATAAAATCGACGATATCTCCAAACCGGAAGTGACGTCATCAAATCGGAAAAAAATGCATGAGGTTCAAGTTATGTTACATAAGTCCTGAAAGTTTCATGGAAATCCATCGAGCCGTTTTTGAGAAATCGCGTGCACAAAATCGGTAAGAAAAAAAAGAATAATAACTAGAGCAAAGCTCGTTGCAAAGCAACGAGTAGGTCTTCCGTCCGGTTTTGACCGGAAGTGCCGGAAGTGACATCAAAAAAGAAAGCAATGAGCTAAGTCGTCTCCAGTGACTTTATAATTTCAATTTTGCATCAAAAACCTTCAAAGTAAGCTATTTGTAGCTACTTCCGGTTTGACCGGAAGTGACGCCGACGTAGAAAAAATTAATTTTTATGCTCCCAGAGACATATGTTTTCCAAAAAGTTGTGAAGAACGGCAAAAATACGCGTTTTCCGATTACTTCCGCTTTGGCCGGAAGTGACGACGCCGGACATATTTTGACGACTTCAGTAGATTAAGCTTGACATTTTGAACAACTTTTCTTCTTTGACGTATTACAAATTCTCAAAACTTTTTGAGATATCAAGTAAAAACTTTTGGCCCCTCTAGATCCCTTATTTTAGGGGTCAGCCCTTTTTTCGAGATATCATTTGAAAGATCTTACAATTCTTCACAACTTTTGTTCTATATGTTTTAACAAAATATTTACAAGTAAAACGATATAATAGAAAAAGTGTTAGAAATTTTGAAACGCTCAATATGACTTTTTTCAGACCATACCGAGCGTTAACGTGCGGTACTTCCGGTGAAAGTTAACAACACAATGCAAATCTACATATGTTGCTCTATCTTCCAGAAAAGGTTTCATTTTCCTGTGATGAGCGGTTTTTAGGAAGAACGACGGACAAACTGACCCTTAAAAATCACAAAATTGCGAAAATTTTCGAACCGGAAGTGACGTCATCAAAATGAAAAAAAATGCATCAAGTTTTTAATATGTTCTATCAGACCTGAAAGATTCATAAAAATCTAACGAGCCGTTTTCGAGAAATCGCTTGCACAAAATCGGGGAGAAAAAAAATAATAAGAAAAACAGTGGAAAAGAAACAAACGAATAACAAGAAGGTCTTCCGCTGAAGACGGAAGACCTTAATAATAATAATAAAAGTGAAAAAGAAACCTAAGAATAACAAGGTCTTCCGCTGAAGACGGAAGACCTTAATAAAAATAATAATTACTTATATGTTACAAAGAGAACAAAAAATAAATCAATGTCAAAAGATGAAAATACTGAAACCTGAAATAAATAGTAAATTGAAATAATATATCGATTTTCAAATATATAGATATTCTATTTCAAAGTAACTTTTTTATGTTCTTTTCTTAGAAAAAAAAATATTTTACATCAGTTGTTTATGGAATGCCATATACGACAGCCAACTGCTTACTGCCAACTGCTGACTGCTTACAGCCAACTGTCAGCTGCTTACTGCTAACTGCCACACATATTTGAATAAATTTTATTTTCATATTGATATTCATTTAAATTTAAAAAGATCTATAGGGCATTTTTTTCCAAGAGGGTCACTCATGTAAAAAAAAAATCATGTAAAAAAAAAAAAAACCCAGAAATTTCTTGACAAGAAAAAAAAAACGTTAAGTCCTTTTCTAAATGTGAAAATTTATTTCGGCCGAGGAGAGGGGGTTCTTATGCGTCATATCTTCATGTGTATGACATTTTTTATACCAATTAACACGAATCCACATTTTCGGTTGGGGAGGGGGGTCTAAGGTCCCTTTTAGTTGATTTATTTTATACATTAAATAACTTTTAGTTGGTTTAGTTTTTGCATTAAATAACTTTACAAATTTCGAAGGGGTGTTCCGGACCCCTCTCTCTAGTTCTATGCATGTAAAACATATTTTATTTGTACAAACAAAGAGATAAAAATGTTTGTTCGGCGTTTTCCAAGTGGAGGGTCCAAGGTCAGTTATACCGGTAGTTCATTTAGTTTATTTAACGTATGACTGTACAAATTTTAAATGCCCCCCCCCCTAGATCTATGCATGTGAAACTTTATAACACACAGGGTATACATCTTTAATCTGATGAAATGTTTAACTATAGAATATAATGTAAAAAGGAAATTTATTTTCAAAACATCTTTCTCTGCGAAACGACAAACCTCTTTTATTATTATTCTCTCTCTTCAAAGGTTTTGTTGTCATCAGGGGAGGGGGGGGGGTTTCTTTAAAGATTAAAAGCATGCAGAAAATAGTCATTTTATTACCTATTTCAAATAGGAAAACAAATAAAAAAAAACCAATGTACTTTATCAACCGCATATATTGAATATTACATAAGATGAAACATCTTGGTCATTTTATTCAATTCAATTTTACCAGGGTGACCCCCCTAGAAAAAAATGTCCTGGATCCGTGCCTTTTTTTTTCTCCCTTTTTTTGTGTGAAAATTCATATAAATATCAATACAATATGGAATGCCATATACGACACCCAACTGCTTACTGTCAACTGCTGACTGCTTACTGCCAACTGTCAGCTGCTTACTGCCAACTGCCACACATATCTGAATAAATTGAATAAAATTTGAATATATTGTATTGATACAGACGGGTACAGACCAGTGAATACTGTTTGGTGTTGTGTTAGGTTAGAACTTAGAATAGGGTTAGTATCAGGCAGTATTCCTCCCCCGCCAGACGGGTGCTGACCAGTGAATACTGTTTGGTGTTGTGTTAGGTTAGAACTTAGAATAGGGTTAGTATCAGGCAGTATTCCTCCCCCGCCAGACGGGTGCTGACCAGTGAATACTGTTTGGTGTTGTGTTAGGTTAGAACTTAGAATAGGGTTAGTATCAGGCAGTATTCCTCCCCCGCCAGACGGGTGCTGACCAGTGAATACTGTTTGGTGTTGTGTTAGGTTAGGTTAGGTTAGGAATGTTATTGTTTTTTTAAATGTTGCTAATTGAATTATAAATTCCTTTCTCTAAAATTTCTATTATGTTATTTTATTTCATGTATATTACTTTCATTTGGCTGTAATATTTTTATATATGAACAAAAGATTGACTAGGAATAATGATCCAGTATCTTAAAGTTTTTTAAAAATCTTTTTAAAGTTTTTTTTTTATTTTTTATCTTTCGGTCATCTTTCGGTCCTTTGAAAATTCAAATCATGGCACTTGAAGGACCTTTGAAGGTGTTCGATTTTATTCATTTTTGCACCTTAGATTCATTAAATAATTGTCCCCAACATCCTTAAGTCTGGTGATCTAAATCCCCTTATTTCTGAAGATATGAAGCATTTATCTCCCTTACTCCAGAGCAGTCAAGAATAACACACAGAGCATTCTGGAAGCAGATTTTTGTGCATCTTTTGAAGCAGAATTTCATCATTAAAAGAATAAGCTTGGCAACCAATTTTTTATCTGTGGAGAGTATATGCTTTGTTCTTCACAACAAACAAAACAGAGGTTACAAGTCTAAGACCATTATGTAATTATTACATAACAAAGTTGCATTTTCCCCTTCAAAGAATGAACAAAAATACAGAAATTGTTAAATTTTGGGTTGATAATGAAAACTGTATCTGGTCAATTTATGTTCCAAATAAAGCCTAGGTATTTGTTTACAAGCTGCTGTGCAGAAGTTTATCTAATAAATGCTGTGTTGTAACTCAGGGCAGTC
>NW_026919229.1:0-15164 GCF_032062105.1 Saccostrea cuccullata | reverse complement strand
GTTAAAAAATTAACATTAAATTAACGTTATTTTCATGTTAAATTAACGTTAAGCGTTAAATTAACGTTAATTAGTTCACACTAATTTAACGTTAAAATGCATAAAAATTGTGTGCATATTTTTGGAATTATCCTTCCTATTCTTCCAGAAAAATACATGTTCCTGCATTATAGCAGAAGCTTAACTGATACTACATGTAATCATAATTAATTCTCTAAAGGTACACCAGAAGCTCATCAATTTTGCACTTTTCCTTGTAGCACTGCAGAAAGCTAGGCTTGCATGTTGACTTCATCCCTGGTGTCACTTTCTTTTCAATTTGAAAATATTATCCAAAAGGATAAAGGGACCCATCAGCTCTTTCAACAAAATCTCTAAAATTCTGAGCATTGCCTCCGGTTTCAAATTTTCTGAAGAAAATAGAAAAACACCAATTCATCCATTAATACTTTTAATCAGGCACATTCAATACAATGCTACAAATCTTCTTTCTTTTTCCAATCTGAAAAAGAAGAGAGGCAAACAAATATATTATAATAATTATTTGAAAATAAAATACTTCAGCAATACATTAACAACTCAAATTTGTCTAAAATATAATGAATGAAACAAGAGGTCCAGTGGCCACATCCCTCACCTGAGCACATGGGCTAGCTAAAAACACAGATCAGTTAAGTATTGAGAAGCTTACTTTATACTTATTGGGGGAGGGGGATTTGAATTTTCCATTACTTGAAAATGTCACTATTACAATACAGCATACATATATTATTTTGCCATACTTGAAAAGAAGACTTTTTAAGACTTTTCCAACACATTACCTGATCTCCCAGTGTGACCCCTCGCTAACCCCCAATCCTCAGGGCATTATTTGAATAAATTTTAAATTTTTACTACTTGCAGATCATGTCAATTTGACAAAACAATTTTTTCTGTTCTGGAGAAGATTCTTTTTCCTATGTATTCTCATGCAAGTATGTGATAACTCATTGTGGCCACACCCTAATTTGAACAAATTGAATCTACATTTAATACCTATGGATGCTTCCACATCACGTCATGAGATTAATCATTCCTGTCCTAATGGTTCTGAAGAAGAATTTTAAAAGGTTTTTTCCTATGCATTCCTATGTAAATTTTGGTCGGCCATTATATCTCCATCATACCCCCGGGGGTCATGATTTGATCAATCTTGAATCTACACTTTCTGAGGATGAAATCACATCAGTGTGCGAAATTAACGGTGGACCGGTAGACAATGTCTATAGAAAATCTAGTCGGTCTATACCGATCGAAATATTAATAGACCGACTTGTCTATAGGAATTCTGAGTAAGAAACTGGTTCCCTGCTTGTCTCTAATAAACAAACCACAAAAAGGAGGACCAGTTTAAATAAAACGTCTGTATTACACTGATGTATTCCGTTCACCCCTTAGTTATAATAGTTTGTTCCACGATGTATGCAGAAATAATTCGAATCGGAATATTTTATTTTTAACATGAGGGGAGGTTAAGTTATGATTACTTAATGGCCGCGGACACCAAAACAGTGCAGAAGAAACATGTCCTTCTTCGACCGTTTAAAGTATGTTGAGGGTGCACGCCCGGGAATTATTATTACTCTTGTCTATCAGACAGACATTCTCAATGTTTGAGTCGTTTATCAATGCTGTTGTAGTCAGTCGCCTTACCGTGTTTTTTGATTCTTGTTGTAATCTTTTATCCAGTACAAAAACTACTGGAAAGTGTAATTATTTCACCATTTTACATCAAATACGTTTATTTTAATTTCAATATTTTAGCATTGAATGTAGTATTCTAAATTTCGGTCCATAGGAAGTTGCTGCGGTCTATAGAAAATGAAATGTCTATGGACCGAAAGTCTATAGGACTTTGAAGTTAGTTTCGCACACTGTCACATAAGTTTGGAGAAGATTTTAAAAAGGTTTTTCCTATGCATTCCTATGTAAAACTTGGGAACAAATTTGAATCTACATACACTACAGGGGTCAAGAGGTCATAGATGTGCGTATCGATAAATGTTCAACGGAATCTCACAGTCACGTCATAAAGGGTCGACACGCATTCAGTGTCTTGTATACATACCATTGGTTTTCAAAAATAATGCATTCCGCACGTTAAAAGCCACAAACAGCGTGATAAGGCAAATATAAAGTACAAATAAGTTGCAAATGAAAATATAAGTGATAAGGTATCATTTTAAAATCCAACGGGCTAAAAATACGGGTTGGTACGAGATTAAATTCATAATTCCCTTCAGGCTTTATGGAATTTAATTTTGTAAGTTATGACCAACCGATAGTTAAGTCCGGATAGAAAGGTTCTAAAATACCTTATTTCTTAAGTAAGACTGAAAGTCCATTGTGTCCCCCCCCCCACCCTGGATTGACGAGGCTTGAAAATACACTATCTGAGGATGCTTCCATTTAAGTTCCATCTTTCCTGGCCTAGTGGTTCTTAAGAAGAAGTGGAAAAATGTGAAAAGTTAACAGATGGACAGACAGACGCCGAACAAAATGTGATCTGAAAAGTTCACTTGAGCTTTCGGCTCAGGTGAACTAAAAAGCTACTAGTATTTAAAAACTATATACTTCCGTATATATTACTATACAGAGAGACTGGCAAACAGACATTGTGTTTCCAGTGTAACTTCAAAACAAGAGGCCCATGGGCCACATCGCTCACCTGAGAAGCATTGACCATTCTGTTCTTTACCAGATTTCCTCTTTGTTATACATAATGCATCCCCACCCTACCCCACTGATCATAATTTAGACATTTTGAAATCTACACTACCCCATGATCCTTCTATGGGCACATATGTTTCAGCTTTTCTGGCCCAGTGGCTCTTGAGAAAAAGATTTTTTAATGACCCAACCTTATTTTTGCCTTTTCTTAATTATCTCCCTTTGCGAGGGGATATGTCCCTTAATTTTAACAATTTAAATTCCCCTTTACCCAAGGATGCTTTGTACCAAGTTTGGACAAAATTGGCCCAGTGGTTCTTGAGAAGTCGAAAATGTGAAAAGTTTACAGACGGACAGCTAGACAGATGGACAAAATGTGATCAGAAAAGCTCACTTGAGCCTTCGGCTCAGGTGAGCTAAAAATTTAGGGGTGACATATTAAATGAATTTAAATATTTGATACGTGTTCGGAATAAATGCAATTTACCTGGTATTTTGAAGATTGCTTACGGTGATGAAATATATTCAATTTCTTGTGATTATCATGTTCATGTCAGCAAGAATTTATACCGAGTAAACCTACAATAAAAAAAAAATGATTAAAAATCATTTATTTGAAATATAATATCTTCAACATATATGATGTTCATAGATAGAAACCAAATTTTATGTGCAGCGTTCAATTCAAAGCAAACTTTTAGTACAGTGAAAGCAACTTGGCTTTAAATTTGTCTCTTTAGCATTAACTATATATCAATTTATAAAATTTTTCTAAATAAAAATTATGAATACACTATGTATATACTATTTTATAAATAACCTTTATTCCTGCATGGTTATCCTGAAAAACATCAATTCAAGGAGGCACCAAGGGATGGTATATATAGGCTGTAGTCTGCTCTTTTCTCCATGTCTTACATACAAGTATCTTTTCTGTATTATGCAGTAAAAGAAAAAATCTTGATTTAATCATGCTTATAGAATGTTTCTGAACAAAATATTGACAAGTGTCAAGTAGTGACAAGTACTTAACTGGTATTTTAAAGATTCAGTTGGGGTGTGTGAATGTAAATTTCACTGTTATTACATTACTGTGGGAATTATTTACATTTTGTTCCACTTTCAATACCTGTTTTGAGTTCCACTGGCATTATAATTTAGGCAGCTGGGTTCTTCCTAGTCTCGACGACAAAGTCCTATTTGATCCATTTCAGAAGGAATCCGGGATGTTTCGCGCCGATTCTGTTTCGCTCTGCGATGTTTCGCGCCGGGATGATTCGCGCCGATTTCGGTGCGAAAAATCTCCCCTCTTTTTTTTAATATTTCATTTATTTTGTAATAATTTAAGACCATTTATTAAATCTTAGATATAAATAAGTATTGTATGCTCAGAATCATGACTTTATAATATGCGGTGCCACAGGTAACGGATCGTAAATGTTGATATGGCGCCCGTTTGCTCAGCGTGTGTGTTCAGATATTTAGTTGTAATTACATGTAGTTGGAGATCAAAAGGTGAGAATTTATTTATTACAGCAATTATAAAGTCGTACAACAATTATCTGCGTGAACTTGAAAAAATATAATTTGTGTTAATGAGAACTTGTGTATAGAATAATCCACCAGGAAGATTGATTGTAAAATTTAATGAGCGAAACATATTTTTAGTCGATAAACTTGGCTTTATAAATGGCCAATCTTTTTTTTCTGATTTTACATGATATATAGATCTGATTTTATCAATTTTACAATCAGTATTATTAATCAATATTATGTTCCAAAAAAAAAAATAACAACCCCCTAACTGTATACATTTTATTTATTTTACCAATAATTTAATGTTCACAGGAGTCAGAAATCAATTTTCATTCAAAAACCTAATTGTTTTCATTTAAACAATTCAATAAAATATTTTTACATTGAAATGCTGAAATAAAATTTGAAAGAATTAAAAGTTTTCAGCATTTATGCGTATGCAAAAGAGACATTTGATTTATACAATCTAGATCACCAACTTTTTTAATAGGTGCATAGACACAGATATGAAGTTTATATATTCTTAAATATTTCAATGAATTTTACATGAAATAAGATTTTTTTTATTTATTTTTATTTGAAATACTTTTACAATATGTAATTCATGATATTATACAGAAAATATTGTATTTCTCCAAGCCAGCAAATATAAGTTGATAGGTTCCCCAAGCCGGCAATAATTATTTAATTACTTAATAATTACTTAATTAGATGGCGGTATGCTAAAGTACATGTAACTACTATAAACATAATTATCAGTGTAAAAATAATAAACAATTAGACTAAGTACTTGAAATAAACTTCTACAATCAAAATATTAATTAATAAATATTCTACAAAATACTGATACTTACATCAATATTAACAGACATGATAAATTTTTATTTATTTATTTTTTCAAAACGAACGAAATAAATAGCATACATTTAATGTTCTGGGAGCGAAACATCGGGGGGCGAACCATCTCAGCGCGAAACAGAATAGGCGCGAAACATCGCGGTGCGAACCATGCATCGGCGCGAAACATCCCGTTACCTTTCAGAAGTGCGAGTCAGATGTGACACTGAGTTCCAGCTGTTTAAAATACAATAAAAATATATATCAAATCGCCTTTAATCGGGTTTTTTTCTCTATAATGATGAAACCAATTAAGATAACTGTTAGAATCAGGGAAAACATCGCTCACAATGCGTGTTTAACTTCAACTTCGAGATGGTTATTGTTAACTTGTACTGTACACAATTTCTACTTTCACTTTCGAATTTTCTCCGTATCGTACGTAGGGCGGCAGTACTGATGTACCGGTAGGTTTCAGTGTTCAAACAAATAACCAACTGAACAATAAATAGACCTAATAAAAATAGTAATTCTGATATACAAATATTCAACATAGCAGAGATCTGGCACGTCGTTCACAGCCTACGACACAATGTAAGATTAGACTGACACTACAACGTATCGATAGCCTGCAAGGACTGTTGTGTTTGAGTAATTATGCGTAATGACTAACGTTGCTGTACATAAAGTTCAAACATTTAGGGACCTCTGAAATTATGAAACCTCAAAAACGTAATATTACAAAGACTACAAAATACTTACTATTAACAGCTAGAGACTTGATAAATCCTTGATAAATCCTTTTTCCTCTGTGTTTTCAATTTCTGTTAACAGCTGATGACGTCAAACATGACGTACAGTTTCGTCCGATAAAAACAAAACCGATCCTGAGAAAAGCTACGGACCATATTTAGCCGGAAAAAATCCAAATCCAAGTTAACATTTTGAAAGATAGACATAGAGCATATAATTTTTAAGTCTAGATTAATTACTTTTTTAAGAATGTATGAAAAAAATGGACGAGGTGAAGAGGGTGCTACAGTGGCGGATCCAGAGGGGGGGTTACCGGGGTTGCACCCCCCCCCTTTGGATTTGCAAAAAAGAAAGAGAAATAAGAAAGTTCCAATTTTTTTGTTGTGTTTTTACTACAGAAAATGTAAGGTGAAATGCTAATGTTGTAATATATAAAGAAATTCGGTTGTAAAAACAAAATAAAACCCCATCCCTTTACAAAATAGGATTTTCAGGTTCGGAGATTTATTTTCCTTTCTTTTTCAAAAACTTTCTGGTAATGTATACAAGTACTTTTTCCCAGATTGATCAACGTCCCACTTTCAAAAACTATACGTATGTGTACAACGTACGTTTTAACTGTTTCGCCTTCAACCCCCCTTTTGAAAAAAAACCTCAACCCCCCCTTTGAAAAATTTCTGGATCCGCGCCTGTGCTATATATAACAGTTAGAGCACCCTCCCTTTCCCAAAACCACACGTGTTACAACACATCCTTACATTGTGTCGGAAATACATTTTGAACCTATGGTATAATACTAACACAACTGTTATCTTTATATATATGTATATTGGCGTTAAAAATTTATTTCGACACAAGTGTCAATACCCCCCCCCCCCCAATCCCGGCGGTTTTGAGTATCCACATATGGACATCTAAATAATTAATTAAATGTCACTAAAATGATTGGCAAGTATTGTTAAAGTTAGGTCTAAAATTTGAATAATAACATTAATCTTGTGTTGTTATAATTAACATGAAATTAACATTAAAGCCATATATGGCGTATGTTCAATGAAAATTATTAGGGAAAAATTATAACAACTTATTATTTGTATCAATACTTTATATAAAGATAGAACTTTTCCGTAAATTACAAAATCTAAGTCAATTGCGTTATAAAGATATCACAATTTAATTTGGATTCTCGGAATTTTCTCCGATACGGAAGAAAATACAAAAGATTTAAATAACACATTACAGAGAAGATAAAATCGTATTTAAGATGAAACACGGTGTTTTCCGTGTTCAGAATTATGTGAAAAGTTTTAATTTAAATGTATGAACTATTTTTCTTTAATAAATTTTGTATTTTTCAAAAATATTTTTTTTGATCAGTTACGCCATATATGGCTTTAAAGAATTAACGTTAAATTCACATTAACATGAAATTAACATTAACTAATTAACGTTAATCTAATGTTAATATTTTGGTTCAAGATTTTTAAGACAGAACCCAAGCTCACTTAAAATTTAATGTTAATTTAATGTTAAAAATTAACATGAAATTAATGTTAAGTTAAATTAACGTTAAAAATTAACATGAAATTAATGTTAAGTTAAATTAACGTTAAAAATTAACATGAATTTAATGTTATGTTAAATTAACGTTAAAAATTAACGTTAAATTAAGGTCAAGATCTAGTAAATAACTTGAGACTAATTTTTTGGTGCTAGATCCATTATGACGTCATAATCAATTTCAACTTTCTTTTTCCCGTACTTTACGGCTTTAGCAGAATTATGTAGAAAATAGGGTATTTTCATCTCATTCAATTTGAAATTATATGAAAAGTAAACCGGATACCTATATTCAATTTGATATTGATTTAAAGAAGAGGCCATGAGCATACTAATTGCCGTTTTCTGAGTTACTGTAGGCAATCTGGATACATTTCATTTGCCGAATACGAAAAAACTCCTATATTCAAGACTGGTTTTCTTAATTTTTCATTGAAAATGACAGTTTAAAATACAGTTTTTCATATTGTTTACCTTCAAATTATGTCCCGAAACACCTTATTTGACCAAGCTAAAGTTGTAAAGCATCAATAAAGGAATTCATTTCTCAAGTTTGATAAATCTGTAGGCACCTTTCATTTACTAGATCTTGACCTTAATGTTAATATTTTTAACGTTAACTTAACACGAAAGTAACATTAAACTAACATCAAGCTAACATTAATTTAACGTTAATTGAGATTAACACTAAATTAACGTTAGGCACAATTGGCTGTGTAGGGGTCTTGTCTTTATACGTGTCATGCTTTCAACAATAACCTTTCGGGCACCATTCACGCCAAAATTGTAATTCACTGATAAACATATATTATTCCTGCAAACATGGTTTTCACTAAAAGTACAGAATTAAGCAGATGAACTTTTTTCTCGATTTTCAAAATTTGTTTTCATGTGATACTTTTTATCTGTTAATCATTACTACTAGACTAGTATATTTATGAACTTTAAAACTTTAAACTTTACACTTAACATGGTTTTGGGGCCATTGTAAACTCGAAATAAATTTTTTGACATCTTGACTTTGGCAAAACCTTAAATTATAAACTCTTTTAAGCGTTTTTGCAATTTGAAAAGAATATGTAATGTTATTTTATATATCCTATATGTTTGTTTTTGTATCTTTTGTAGGGAAAAAGACATTCTTGTAAGTCTTAATTCCGCACAAATTTTGGATTCCCCATCTTATACTGAAGAGGATGTGCTGGAACTCTTTAGGACATTACCAATAGGAGAACCCATCAACATGGTACCTTTTTGAAACCTTAAATTAACACGAAAAAGACTTTTAAAAGAGTATTAGTTAAAAATATGTTAATTTTCACTTGGACCCTAAGTGACTTCATATCAAATAAAAATGAGGTATTTTTTCTCTTGTTTATGTATTATGACGTCATTAATTTCGTCATTTTCCTCAAATCTTAAAAATTTCGTTAAAATGACGAAAAATATTTAAGCTGTTTTTTAATATTTTGCATAGCCCCCAACCTCTGATCTAAAATGTTGAATTATATAATTAAAGAACTGTTTCAGAAGATTCTAATCCATGAAAGAATGTTTGGATCGTGGGGTGGGCTCATATTTTTATCAAAAGTTGAAGATGCTCAATTTTACCCATTTTCTTCAAAAATCAAGAACATTGCAGTTTCACAACTCCGGAGTTTCCAGACTTGGACTCTCAGTGGAATTCTTTTGTAGGAAATGAAAGCGCTAATTAAGTCTCTACTTTATGTCAATGATCGAAATAGGACGTAAGGACTTGGTCGGTTACTGAGTGTGGTATATTGACAGGGCCATTTTATGGTGTACGTGAACCTACCTCTTTCTTGAAATAACGTAAAAGTATGCATAAGTGTCAAGGTCAATATAACTTGAATTCTTATAACGGGTCGTGTTTTACTGTCACATTTAATACCAATGTGTCAGGTCTTTGTTTTTAAACTCAATTTAACTACGGATTGCTCATCTAACTGATATAAAAATAGGGTTCATACAGTATGTCTGACAGGTCAACAACGGGAGCTTTCTCCACCTAGGCACTTGATTCCACCTTTAGGATTTTCCAGAAGATCCGTGTTTTATTCCCTGTTTCATATTTATATTGTTGCTATATAGGTTTATAAAATAGATTACCATTGTTTTCTTTACATACCGTATAAGTGTAAATTTTAGCGAGACGCGAATTTAGCGATTCTACCTAAAATCTGGTATTTTGTTTTCAGCGAGAAGTAATTTTAGCGATTTTGAAATGCTAACTAAAGAAGCTATTACAAATAATACGCAATTAATTTGGTATATTCAATTTTAGCGATGTCGGCACCCTCGCTAATAATGCCAAAAATAAATCCTTGCTATAAAAATTTACTTATACGGTATTTCATTAGAGGTATTAAATCGGTGTTTAATTACTCAAAGATCTTTATCAGCGAATTATCATAAACAGCATTCAAAGTTGACGATTCCCTACAGCTTGTCAAAAATAAGAAATTCTACCTAATGTTTACTAAAGTTCTTTCTTTTTACCTTCAGGTAATATATACAAGGACAACAAATCTCTTGACATTTATTGATTTTCAATTAGAAGCAATTCAACCAGGTGAGTATAACACACCTTTTTCAGGTTGATTTACCGAAACTCAAACTCTCCGGAAAAAAATGGCAAAGCGGAAAATCAAATAGCTTATTCCATTCTAATTCTTATCTTATATATGTCAGGGATATTTCAATATGTTAAAATATTTCAATATAAATTATTGTATTTACTCTTAAATTAAACAAGACACTTTTTACCTTTTAAACATATTATATTTGTAGCAGTAGTATCAGAAGAAAGTAAGTATATATTTTTTTAGATTTAGATTGAATTAAAAAAAACATTTTAACTTTAGTGTCAAGCACGTTCAAGTCCTTTCTAATTTAAAAGTTGTGCTGTAATTTCATTTAACTAGAAGAAAGAATACAAAAATTACATATCCTCTTTAATTCAATTTTTAATTGGAAAAAATAAAGTTACGTATCATATCACCCAAATTATAAATAAATTGATAGATTCTCAGGTGTATGTTATAAGAACTATGTGTTAAAATATAATCTGATTTTGTAAGCTTTTCTAGATGGATTGATAGATGTTTATTAACAAGAACGGTGTCATATAGAACAATTTCCCCTTATTGAGACTTCCACCAAAACACTGGCTACATGTATATACTGTCTTGTTTCCTTAGGGGAGAAAAATAACAATATATAAAGCCCAGGGAAGTGTCCCAGTCTTCCAGGGGAAGTTCCGAAATAAACCATGGCTTTGGTGGTAGTCTCACTCTATAGTTAGTCTAAGGGAAAGTTCCAATATATTGCCAGACTTTTTGGGGAAGTCTCACCATATGTCGCCAGTCTTCCAGGGAAAGTTCCAATATATAACCAGAGTGTTTGGGGAAGTATCGATAAAGCCAAGTTCCAAGATATAGCCAGTCTTTTTGGGGAAAGCTCACTACATAGCCAGTCGTCTTGCAGGGGAAGTTTCAATCTATAACCAGACTTTTGGGGGGAAGTCTCACTTTATAGCCACTCCCAGGGAAAGTTTCATTTAATATATTTCCAGGCCTATGGATAAAGTTTTACTAAACAGCCTGTCTTCCAGGGAAAGTTTCAATATATAGCCAGGATGTTGGGGGAAGTCTCACTTTATAGCCAAGTTAATTAAATCCAATATATAACGAGGCTATCGGGGGAAGTCTCATCATGGAGGAGTAATGTTTTACAACATCGTTTTTTTCTGCTTTTGTTTGTAGACAAATTTTGATTTTTATTCTAGTTATGCTAAAGACAGCATATGTGAATTTGACGTCATCAGGTTATTTTCCCCCTACGGTTAAAGCTCTGCGGATACCAAATCAATCCAAGTTTCTGGTGCCCGACCAAGGACGTCTCCAACTCAGTCAAGTTACAGATTTTTTAACCGACTGTAGATGTAAGACGGTTTCTATATATGATAAATAGGTCTTTTATATCATTAAGGATTTGCCCATATAACATATGTATTGTGTAAAATTGTTGAATATGAAGATAAAGAACAGTAATTAAGCTCAGAAGTTTATTGGGTCCAATACAAATCGGAAGTATAAGAAACACGAAATTCAAAATATTAAAAGTGGGATCAGGTGTCACTGAGGAGTTAGCATCCCCCTTTACCAATCACACCTGCTGTGTGCTCCTTGTCATGATCGGGAAGAAAACACTCAAGTGGAGAAAATGAGTAGATGACGGATTTTTCTGTTACTGTATTTCATTATCATGACAAGGAGCACTAGGCGGCTGTGGCCGGTCGGCATGGGATGCTCACTCCTCCAAGGCACCTGATCCCACCTCTGATGTTTTAGAGGTCTGTGTTTGCGCTGCTCTTATTTCGTATTGTTTTATGGATTTTTGATCTTGAATACTGTTTTTTATATGTCTATATGTTACACAGTGTATCTAACTTTTGCAAAATAATATGCAATCTGATGAAATTTGTCAATTAGTAGAACTCAATTTTCAATCAATATTTTTATATACATGCAATGCTTCTTTTAATTTTTAATTCGATTTTCAAACATTAGGCTGATAATATTTAAATGTTGTCTTTCATGCTTATCTATGATTAGGTCATTTCATCGTGAGGAAGTCCGTTAATGATAAGACCTGGCGTTATGAATACAGATATCAAGTACAGCTAGATCCGCCAAAATATCTTGGCATAAAAGGAAATGCACTGGACCTGATGGTAAATATTACTAATTAAATATTTATTCATAACAGATCATAAAATTACTAGATTTTCATATTCAATTAATCTAATAATTAATCTTTTCTCCAATAAAATGTCAATTACAAAATATTATTTAAAGAGTATTCTGATACATTTGATCCTATAAAATAAAATACTGTTAAAAAATCATAAAATAATGAAATTTTTGATATTTTTTGCTAAAATTACTTTGAAGAAAGCCATCATTAATCATTTAATCATTAATCATTAGATTTCACAAAGAAAAGAATACTGATATTATATCAATGTAACATTAATGTAGGTTTTTACATTCATTGCAAAATAAAAAACTCTTTATTGTGTATAACAGGACGATGCAGACGAAGGCTTAACACGGTTCCAGCAGCAGAAAAGAGACGGCCTTGTCTTCTTAAAACTCCCCGGACGAAACGGTGAGTTCTGATTTTATGTACATACAGGGTAGTTTCTTCCACGTGTTATTTTCACCTTATAATTGTATTTAGGAAGTAAATATATCCTTTTTTTAGTTCGCCTCTTTTACATCTTTTTTAACACTTTTCTTCATAACACATGTCTTCATAGAAACCTCAAAATGCCATACAGGTAATAAAGTGTCTGAAATAAAGGATGTTAATGTGAAACTTAATATTTACTTTGTTCTTATTTATTTAATTATTTATTTATTTTTACCAAGCAATTCATGTAAGGTAATACAAATGCAATAATTAACCTTATATGTACTGCTTTCTAAAATTGCTGACTAAATAAGATAATTTTGTTTTTAAACGTTTTTAGATGTGACTGTTAGTTTTAATGAAGACCGTGGTATCTATGAACTTCGCCCGTGTGACTGTGAAGCAGAAAACGGAATAAATCTGGTGCACACAAACTGTACAGTGTAGAAAATCATTCTGATGTAAATTTATGAAATTTTACATTCAAAATAAAAAATAAATTAATAACATTTTATACGTTAACTCAAAGACGATATCACAGTTTTATTATATTGAAGGTTTTTTTATAATTACATGTATACTCTTTATTTGATGTATTTTTATTTGAAAATTTAAAACCAGCATCTAGTACAATGTAATTTAAACAAACGAAGTTTATATTCATACACAAAAATACTAGAGCTAGGTTTACTTTTCATATTTTTTTAACTTGTACATACAATTAGGAATTTATAAAGATTTTTAAAATAAAAATTAGAGCATTTTCTTGGAACATGCATTTGCTGTCTTTTAAATGACGTGTAAGACTTCATTATTAAAACTTTTATACAATTTCATTTTTTTTAATATCATACATGTACATGTTACGTACATTTTAAAACAGTTAGTTATTCCCTGTATTTTTTAAAATAAACTATTATATTTCTTTAAAAACATTTCTTTGTAGAAAGTTTGAATTACAGTGAAATTGTGGAATCATTAAAATTGGGGAGGGTCAATTTTTTATGAATTGCTTGAAGAGTTATATGCGGTTTATGCAAAATTTTGCCCCCATAAAAGTTCAATATTGAAAAATGCTTGAAATGTGCTGTCAAATTTTATTTTGGGGGAGAAATATGAGTTTTTTTAGTATAGTTTTTTTACATGTTAATTTTTAGGGGAAAATATTGGTCATTTCTGAATATAGTTCTTTAGAACGTTTGATGAGATAATCTCGTGTTCATTCTCTTGACTACAAAAGAAAATATGACTTAGTATTCCCAGTTTATTCATTTGTGGAGGATGAGGATTTTTATTCGTGGATGAGAGATACACGAATTAAAAAAAATTAACCCTGCACAAAATCTTATGATATTCCACGGAAATCTAAAATCTTTTAACTCCTTTTAGTAATTTATCTTATATAGTTTGCATAAAAACTAAATAAACAAGAGGCCCATGGGTCTTATAGGTCACCTGAGTATCATGAAACACTTTTGAACAATTGAATTGGTTCATGTTTTAAACCAGATGCCATGAAATTCACAATTTTGAAAGATGCACCATTGCTTATCATAATGATACACTTAGCCTGCTTACTTTAGTTACATAATACCCAGAGGTAACAAAGAAAAAATGCACTTCCAACTTATAACCAGTTGTGCACCCCACCCTAAAGGAACCACTGACCCTGGGGCCACTTAATTCAAAGTATTGGAAATTTTATCATAAATTTTATTTCATCATAAATGGTTGATTAATTCTAAAGAGCAGATTTCAAAGCATTAATTTATTTTCAGACTATGTACCCCCCCCTTACCCCTGACCCAGGGGGCATGAAATTAACCATTTTGATAGAGGCACCTTTTTTCATCATAAATACATATACTTAGATCATTGCATAATACCCAGGTGCAAAGGAAAAGATTTTCAAAGAATTAAAGTATTTTCACTATATAATCAAAAGACCCCACTTATACAAAATGAATGGGTAAACTCCTGACACAGGGGCCATGAAATTTACAAATCAGGTTGAGGCACTCTTGCTCATTATAACTATATTCTAATTTAGTTTATCTAATACCCGGGAGCAGAGAGGAAGATTTTCAAAGAATCAATGCATTTTCGCAATATAAACAATAGAGCCCCACCCTAACACCAGAAACCCTTGCCCTGGGGCCATATAATTCACAATATTGAAAGAGGCACTCTTACTCATCATAACTATGTACTTAGTAAGTTTATTTGATACCCGGGAGCAGAGAAGAAGGTTTTCAAAGAATAAATGCATTTACACTATGTAATCAAAAGAGCAACGCCCAAACACCAGAACCCCTGACCCAGGGGCCATAAAATTCAAAATTTTGGTAGAGCCACTCTTGCTCATTATAACTATGTACTTAGTTAGTTTATTTAGTACCCTGGGGCAGAGAAAAAGATTTTCAAAGAAATAATGCTTTTTCACTATATAATCAATAGAGCCCCGCCCTTACACAAGAACCCCTGACCCTAGGGCCATAAAATTCACAGGTTTGGAAGAGAACTCTTGCTCATCATAACTATGTACTTACATA
>NW_026919228.1:0-15351 GCF_032062105.1 Saccostrea cuccullata | reverse complement strand
TAACTCTTTAAAAGTCATCGCCAAGGGTATTTTTTTAAAGTAGGTCAAACTCTAAGGTCAAGGTCAAAATATTTTAACCATTGAAAGGTCTTGTCTCAATGAATACACATTTAAAGTATGAAAGCCCTAGCACCAATTGTTCAAACGCTATGGCCACGGTTAAAGTTAAGTAGCTAGGTTAAAAAGTTTTAAGTTTGTAAAACCGGGTCAAACTACAAGGTCAAAAGAAACAGATATACAGACAAACAGACAGTAGGACGCACAGGGCAAAAAATATAAACCAAATCTTCAATTTCGGGGGCATAAAAATGCATGTAAGAATCGAAAAAGTAAAATATATATACTTGAAATTCAAAGTTAAATGTATTAGGGCAGTTATAAAATACCTCTTGTCAAGTTTCGTTTGATAGACCAATGAACAGTTTAGTGATCTTGATTTACATATTTATTTTAAAAAAAGGGAAAAGAAAAGACACGAATGTAATGCTTTCTAACATCACACTGGTAACGTATTGTATCATTTTAGTGACATGAAGGAAGCAAACTGGAAGAATTCAGACAAGTACTTCCATGCACGTGGTAACTATGACGCCGCCAAAAGAGGACCCGGCGGTCGCTGGGCAGCAAAGGTCATCAGGTAAGGCAAAATGATATGCAGCTTGATAAAACAGTATCCCAATAATTCATTAATCTGTCATTTCTAATGCGTTTTTTTCCTAATGATAAGTGATTTCAGGGAAAATTACCAAAGCGGATTGAGTGGTCAAGGAGCAGAGGACACGGCTGCCGACCAAGCGGCCAACGAATGGGGCCGAAAAGGTGGAGACCCGAACAAATACCGACCCAAAGGACTGCCAGACAAATATAGATAAACCTCAAGAGAATCATCTCAATTCCAAACACCGAATTTTGCTGAATGTTCTGCTATAACTTGTTTATTACTGGAATAAATAAGTTTTTATAATCGTTAAATATGCCTTTGTGTTATTTACAACTTCTTTATTCAGCTTTGATTTATTTCAAAGTAATCACAAAACATATCCACAAAACATTAATCTTTTCTTTAATATTACAAGAAAGGGTTTATAAAACTATATTTTTTTTCCCTTCAAAAGATTACGATGAATATGTTTAGCATACAAATAAATTTTATATTGAAATAATCAAAATATTAAAGTATTTTTACTCAAAATTAGACACGAAATATGTTGACCCTGATTACCAAACACAGACTAATTCTTCCTGTGTATTGAAACGTGTATAACTTTATATAGATGTTTGATATCTTGAATATTGGGGATCTCCAGGTAAATAACGCCCCCCCCCCCCTCTCAGATAACTGTACGGTAAAAAAAGGGGGAATCAGGAGCAAAATCAAAGTTTTCATATCAATGTTCATTGTTGTGATGCAAATATTATAAATCAAAGAAATGAATTAAATTTTAACACAGAATATTATGCTTAAATCTCTCGTTGAGCTAATACCAGACCCTGGGATCATTAAGTCATTGATCTTTATCAAATTGTCCTTTGTTAGGGGCACCACAAATCCTACGATCATATTATCAAATTCTTTATCTATTTTTCCTAGCATTAATATTTTTCTGGAAAATGAGGGTACAAATGAGATATTTGTCACTTCCATGTCCTGTCCTAACTACAAAGAACGGGTATATCGTATATCGCTTCTCAAAAAATACATATGAATTTAAAATTATTTTTCCAATTTTATATCTTCAATCTGCTATTTCGAAGTTTTTACCCTTAATATAGTCAACAAACATATATTCATATACTAGTATTCTGCACATCGTGGCTTAATTTTGATGCTCGGTATAATTTCAGCTTTTTACCTCCCAATTCACTTTTCAAAGTCCTTTAGGAAATTAGCCAGAATGAAAATGGTCACCTTAGGAAACAACTCTTCGTAAGAATTCTTAGGAATGCCTTATATGAAGTAAAGTCCCGCTTCTCCCCGAAATAGGAACATCTGTTTATATCCCCCATCTCTTAGTGAAAAAAAATTCTCTATAACTTGATAATTCAAAATGGATTGATGTGATAAAGCTTCCAAAAAGAATAACTTTTTGTGAAAAAAGTGTTAACGTACTTACACCATGGATTTTTGGGACAAACTGGGCATCCACAATATTATACAGACAAAGAAAGATAACTCTAACAAAGAGTCCTTGATTTCGATTGGATATCATGGTGAATTTGTGGGAGTTATCTCGCTTTAACCTGCAATCAATGGATAAATTCCCCCCGATATTCATCCCTGTGGATTTATGGACCTTTATCCCAAAGATTATATTTAATATACACATGTTCTTAGTTATTATGTATACCCCAAAATAAGTTTCAAACAAAAACACACCCACAACATTACGATTATTTTGGTGGTGGTGGTGCGGGGGTGGGGGGGGGGTCCCGATTTTTCTTATGGTATGAATAATAAGTACAATAAGAAATAATCTGTGGGGGAAAAAATGCCAACAAGTCCCGGGGTTGATTGTCGGGGGGTAAGAGGAGGAAGGGGGAAGAGTGGGGGTCCTGTCCACAATATGTACAAACCCGTTTACAAAAGACAATCTTCCTCCTACGGTTGATAGTAAATATGCGCCTTAAAATACACGAATTTATTTTGCAGAACCCGTTTATTCTTATTTTTATTAATCAACACTGTTTAATATCATTTGTTCCCTACACATTTTAGGGAGGTTTAATAAGCTACACATGGTTTTGTTTCAGAGAATTACATAAAGGGTATCAATAACACAAAATAAGTCTTTTCGACTGCTCAGAATCCTAATGATAATTTAGTTACAGTATGTAGCGAACTGTCATTTTGTAAATATTTGAATCAATTGAAAATTTTGTGTTAATGCAACCAGGTAACTCTAAAATTTACAAAATAAGAGAAATACTCACAGGGTATACTGTATGTACGGGCAGTGTAGAATGACATCTTTTCATGATAAATTATTTTGAGGTTCTCCCTAAATTCTTGCCATTTTCTTGAAGGAAATTGATTTCACCTTTAGCATCACTTCCTTTTCAAAATGACGGTTCGATGGCTTTTGTGAAACTTCATATTCTTCGTGTGTGGATATGTTTTCATAGTAACCTCATTGACTGATAATTCGCTGCTTGAAGCCCTAAGAAGAATTCGATAATTGGAGCAGAAATTGTGGATTTTGACATATGCAGGGTTATTTTGAGCTTCTTTAAGTTTTTTCTTCTTCTTTTTTAGATGAAAGCTGAATCAAACGCCTGTTTCATGAGATAATCATCTTGACAACTTTGTTACGAATCCTCTAATTAAAACAGACAAGGTGACTCTAGCTGTTACTTGATACAGAAGTATATTAACGCAAAATATTAATTAGAGACGTAAAGAATATTTGAACTTTCCTATTATCTGATGGGAACAGCCGCGTGGTATATATGCATCAAATGCTCGGTTATATAAAACATGGGTGTCAGGTAAAATAGAAATGCCTCTAAAAAAATAAATACATAAAAACTTTGGGGAATAGGAAAACTTTTTTTTGTAATTTCAATTTTCACCGCGGCACCTTTCAAAGAATTTTCCAATCTAAGTTTGTAAATCATTTAATATTTCGGACAGAAAATTATTCCTTGAAAACGATTGATCGTCAGATTGATGAAGCAATGAAGAATAAAGAAGATCAGAGGATAAGCCAAAATGAAAGGATTTTGTAAAGTGATGATGAATTAACACACGAATTTTTCCTGAATCATGGGATCTCTTTTATACAAATCCACAAATCATAATAAAAAACGGAGTGGTAACTTCAGATTTGATCCACTTCATTAACACTCTGAAAATGAACACTTTAAACAGATTACAATAAAAACAGTTATCAACAAAAAGCTAATAAAAATCTAAATTTGATCCAACATCCGAAATGGCGACCTCGCCCGCAGTCGAAACCAAACCAGTATCTCATAATGGAGAGATGGAGATAACGGAATAATCGTTAGATTTTCTCTATATGTGTCGTAAACTTAAGTTCTTACTTAGTGATTTAAGAGTTGATAGGACGTATTTTGTTCGGTTTAAATTCTTAAAGATACAAAAATCACTACATTTTCTGAATCACATCTAATATACTATTCCACCAAATATCTTACACCTGCACAGTCAAGTGGTAACCCTTAGAACCCTGTTGATATAATTCTATGGTACATTCAATTGTATAGAATATTTCAAAAAATATATGAACATGCGTGAAATAGCATCATATATTCTGATGAAATGGAAAAGAGAAGTACTAAATACATTTCTAACTTACATAATAACAAATAATTTGAGACAAAGTAAATTTTATTTTTAATTCAGTACACAAGACAATGATATGATATTTATAGCTTGTAGCTATAGGCTTAGGTAATGAAGGTTAATGAAATTCTACGAAATATTGCCTCTAAGTTTTAATAGACTTTTTTCTTTTGAAGCGAAACTGTACAGATTAACGATACGAAGATATTAATTGGAATAAAGCTGTGTTTGTCATTCGCTTATTCCAACCTTAGGACTCGTGTCTAGACTACTCAGAACTTTCTCTTTGAGCAAATAAAAAGTAAGAACGAACGAAGTCTACAAAGGTCAAATCTGCAATATCTAGCCCTTAATTATTTATTTCAAAGACTTCTGTGACTATAATCTAGTTATAACTTCCTTTTTTTCTCTCTGCAGTTGAGAGTACGAAAAAGTTAGGGTTCCTTTGTAACATTCTTAAGCAAAAGGAATTGCAAGATATAATAACAGGTGCCTTGTTTCTCCTGGTCTTAAATATGAAGTTCAAGTCGGTATTGGATTGATTTCATGTTATAAGTATTACATTACAATATGACTTTTCAAAAAAAGTGTGCAAACTTCGGAAAACCAGCTGGAATATATTGTTACGTTTCACGAAGTGTACCTGTGAAATTCGGGTTAACTCTTGTTTACAAGTTCGGAATATATGGAACTTGAACCCGATGTTTATAAACTCCGTAAATATTTGTCAATGAACAGTTAACGAAAGAAATGAACAATAATTGATTTAATGACTTTATTAATTTAACATGTATGATTTAATGACAAAGTGGTGTATTTTGTATGTTTTAAATGGGTACAACGTTATTAATTTAGTAGGTAATTTTGTTGGTTAAAACCCGCTAACTTATTGATTGCATTGATTGTGACGTAATAGGTATCTGATTGTCTCTTACGTCATCATAACAACTTTTGTCTATATAAACCAGCTGTTTTGGGTTTAGACTTCAGTCGGCTGTGGGGAGCGACTCAACGTACACGGCCTTCTCTGGTAAGGATATATAAAATACATGGTTACTTTCTTGAAATATAAGCGATATTTGGGTGAGGGTAAGAAAACGTGATAGAGGGCGAGGCTTGCCGAGCCCTCTTACGTTTTCGACCCGAGCCCAAATATCGCTTATATTTTCAAGACAGTTATCATGTATTTTGTTTATCCTGCAACAAAAACTTACATTTTAACGTCCAAAACAAGCTAATTTCGACGGATTTAGGCACGTCTCTGCAGTTGAACCTATGACGCCATGGCGTAAACATTGCAGTATACGTGACGTCACAATGCTTTTAGGACGTCGGAATACATGCACGAGGCTTTATTAGGGCAGTGACCGGATAAAGCTTTGGTTTATTAGGTTACCTTTATTAGGTCAATACAAGGGGTAGTTGCAGGATAAAAAGTGGTATATGAAACGTAACCAAGTATAATTAGGTTCAAGTTTAATGGTTATTATCGCGAAGTTGGTTCCACTAGTAATTGTAACCAAAATTTGGTCAAGTCCTGGATTGGTTCATCACCCTTGTTATGTTCCCCAAACGAAGTTGGGGAACATATTGTTTTTACTCAGTTTTTTATTATGTTCCCCAAACGAAGTTGGGGAACATATTGTTTTTACTCTGTTTCTTATTATTATTATTAAGGTCTTCCGTCTTCACGGAAGACCTTATAGTGATTCTATTGTTTCTTATTATTATTATTATTATTATTCTTATTTTTTTGACTTTCTAATTTTGTGCACGCGATTTCTCGAATACTACTGGATGGAATGACGTGAAATTTTCAGAAATGATGTGTCGTAACATGAATTTAGTATATCCGAGAGAAAATTTGGAATCTCACTTCCGGTGCCAAGTTAGGGACAATTTCCTGAAATAAAAATGACATTTTGTCCGCGATTAAACTCAAAAACGGTAAAAGATATCAACATGAAACTTTCAGGGATTATAGATCGTGATATATACCATCCAGGACGCGACTCTTCGTTCGTCGTCGGTACTTCCTGTCGTTAGGAGAAGCGAATTGAAAAAATTGCATTTTCTAACCTTTTTGTTTTTCAATATTTTTTATTAATTTTTGGAATGATAATAGAGACTCTTTGATTGATGCTTACTATGTAAGTTGTTTGGATATTGGTTCGTCTGAACTCTAGATATTAACATTTGAAAATCTGAAGCGGGACCAAGATGGCGGCTGTCTCTGTCAACTCCGCCATTTCGCGAGTAGGGGTTTATGGAGGCAGCTGAGCGTTTGATTAAACGATTCTGACATAAGGATACATGAAATGTAAAAAACTACTTCGACTCTCACGTAGTAGTGAAATGGTTTGAGGAGTTACCTCCCGTTACTTGTTTATATTATAATAGATAATCAATGTAAATATTGTAATTAATTGGTCAATTGACAAAAGAATTATACAAGTATTATTGATAAATGATGTTCTGTTAGAAAATAATAATAGTGTTGCCAAAAGAAAGGCAGTCTGTGGTGTTTTATCAATATGATATCTGATAACTTTTGATCATTGATTAAGTTGAGGTACAAGGGGGCAGTACAGCCAACTGGCTTTTGTCTTCACTTTGGTACAGAAACCAATTAGTGTATCGATCAAATGGAATTGTGCAAAGTTGCCGTAGTCAGTGACTAGTTAAAATATAGCTTTGAGACGTTGGCTATAGGTTTGTCATTAGGACAGAGAAGCTCTTACAAAGTTAAATACTGTGTAAGTATATTGTAGCCACTTGGCTAGAAATATATAGGCAACTTGGTAAGCAGTAAGACACCAGGCAGGTGTTAAAGGCTAAATCAAGAGGCACCAGGCAGGTGGCTGTTGACTTGTATAGTCAGTTGTATGGTGAGGCAATTGTCATATGGCACCAGGCAGGTGCCGGTATTAACTGAAGATATATAAGTGTTCAAAGCACTTAGGTCATTTGATTTAAAGACACCAGGCAGGTGTCATATTATTATCTGTAAATATTGCATTCAATCATATCCCCAGTAAAACTCGGGTAATCCGAGCACGGACCTACTGACCGCTCAGGTCCGACACAGTTACAGTAGTAAGTTGCAATTGAGTGTCAATCTTAAAACTTAATTTCCGTTTCACTGCTTTAGTGTAACTGGGCTAGATACAATATGTAATGTGTATAATGTGTTATATATACTTTCTTAACGTCGAAATAAAATAAAGGCGCTAAGAATGTTTTATTTTTAAAATTTAATTGAAGCTATCATACTTATTGTATAGATCAGTCCAAAGAAAAGGCGCAAATATTTACTCGTGGCGTTTGGCGCGAAATTATGAATGCTTTTTGTAATTCTTAGACAGGTGAACTGTTGCAAAAGTATACACAAGTATGTTTAGAGCAGTACTCTCAATAGCTTAATGGTTAGCGCGTTGAGGATAAAAAAGTAAAAAAAAAAGCGCATGGCGACATGGGTTCAATCCTCCTTTTCAGCTCGATTTTACGTGGGTTTCTTTTCCTAAAACGGACGGAAGACCTCTCGTTGCTCGCAACGAGATCGTATCTAGTTATGTTCCCCAAACGAAGTTGGGGAACATATTGTTTTTACTCTGTTTCTTATTATTATTATTTTTCTTCTTCTTCTTCTTCTTCTTCCTGGAACTTTTTTGTCCGGGAATGATCTTGTAAACTGTTCTTCCGATGTAGGTAAAACCTTTTTAGGGTTAGTAGACATGTTATGTAGATTTGCGGAATCAAGGTCATTTTGCGCGCACGTGCTTGCAAGAGCGTGCACGTGCAACACGTGAAATGACCAATATAATAGATATAGCCACAACTGTTCTATTTTTAGATGAAATGCTTTGAAACTCATAATGTGAGGATATATTAGTAGTATAGACATGACGACATGGTGAAAATAGCAAGATCTCACGCGCATGCACGTGCACTTCGCTCTGATTGGCTGCAACTAAATTCTCAATATCTTTCTTGTTTTTTGACGAAATCCTTTGAAATTTTGAACATAGCCATGCATTAGGATATCCTACAAGATAAAATAAAGCAATTATCATGAAAACACGTGCATGCACGTGCGCTGCAATCTGATTGGCTGAAACTTTAAACAGCTATAACTCCCTTGGTTTTCAACCAAACAGGATGGGATTTGGAACATAGATAGATATAATGAACTTCTACAAGTAGGTATGGTCACCATGCACATGCACATGCATACACATGTGTGTACATGTGCTGCAATCTGATTGGCTGAAACTTTAAACAGCTATAACTCCCTTAGTTTTCACCCAAACGGGGTGGAATTTAGAACATAGATAGATGTAATGGACTTCTACAAGAAGGTATGGTCACCATGCTCATGTATACACGTGCGTGCACGTGAAATGAGTAAAATCAAACATACACTTTAATGATTAATTTTTAAAATAATTTTGGATTAAATACTTTAATATTCAGTGTATTAAAAATATAGATTGTCTAGACAAGATGATATGGTCATGACGCAAATGCATTCACATGTGCACGCGTGCAATGCTAAAGTTTAAATGATTTTTGTACACTTCTTTGTAAATGTTGTTAAAATCTCAGATGCATAGAGTTTGTCTTATTTAACATGTTTAATGAAGCTTACAGGGAATATGGCACCAAAAGGTAGTTGGGGAGCGTTTGGGGAACATCTGTAACGGTCCCCGTTACAATTAGCACTAGTTCTTATTATTTTTCTTCTTCCTGGGAAAATCTTGTCCACGAGTGATCTTGTAAACTACACATCCGACTAAGGTAAAATGTTTTTAGGGTTAGTAGACATGTTATGTAGATTTGCCGAACGAAGGTCATTTTGCGCGCACGTGCTTGCAAGAGCGCGCACGTGCAACACGTGAAATGACCAATATAATGGATATTGCTGTAACTTTTCTTTTTTTGATGATTTTTTTTTGAAACTCATAATGTAAGGATACATTAGTAGTATAGACAAGATAGCATGGTCAAAATAGCAAGATCTCACGCGCATGCACGTGCGCCTCGCTCTGATTGGCTGAAATTAAAGTCTCAATATCTTTCTTGTTTCTAGTCATAATCTTTTGAAATTTTGAACATAGTCCTACATTATGAAGATCTACAGCATGATATATAAAAATTTTCATGAATGCATGCGCATGCACGCGTGCTGCAATCTGATTGGCTGAAACTTTAAATGGCTATATCTCCTTTGTTTTTAGACGAAATGCTTTGAAATTTAAAACATAGTCATGCATTAGGATATCCTAAAATATGATATAGAAAAAATTCATGAAATCACGCGCATGCACGTGTGCTGCAATCTGATTGGCTGAAACTTTATATAGCTTTATCTCCTTTGTTTTTTGACGAAATGTTTGGAATTTTAAAATATAGTCATTCATTTAGATATCCTTTAATACGATAAAGATAAAAATTTATGAAATCACACGCATGCATGTGTGCTGCAATCTGATTGGCTGAAACTTCAAATGGCTATAACTCCCTTATTTTTCAACCAAACAGGATGGTATTTAGAACATAGATAAATATAAGGGACTCCTACAATAAGGTGTAGTCATTATGCACGTGCTTGCACGTGCGTGCACGTGAAATGAGTAAAATTAAAAATACACTCGTATGAGTGTATTTTTTAATACTTTTGGATTAAATGCTTTTATATTAAGTATATTAAAATTTTAGATAGTGTAGACAAGACAATATGGTCGTTACGCACATGAACACACGTACAATGCCTATTTTTAAATATATTTTGTATTTTTCTGGGAAGACCTTGATTAAGTCTAAATTCCATAAAGTATTTCTTATTTAATAGAGATTACAGGGAATATGGCACCAAAAGGGAGTTGGGGAGCGTTTGGGGAACATCTGTAACGGTCCCCGTTACAATTAGCACTAGTTATGTTCCCCAAACGAAGTTGGGGAACATATTGTTTTTACTCTGTTTCTTATTATTATTTTTCTTCTTCCTGGGTACTTTTTTGTCCGCGAGTGATCTTGTAAACTGTTCACCCGAAGTAGGTAAAACCTTTTTAGGGTTGGTAGACATGTTATGTAGATTTGCGGAATCAAGGTCATTTTGCGCGCACGGGCTTGCAAGAGCGGGCACGTGCAACACGTGAAATGACCAATATAATGTATACTGCCGTAACTTTTCTATTTTCTTATGAAATGTTTTGAAACCCATAATGTAAGCATGTATTAGTAGTATAAACAAGATGACATGGTTTTTATAGCAAGATCTCACGCGCATGCACGTGCGCTTCGCTCTGATTGGCTGAATCTAAAGTTTCAATATCTTTCTTGTTTTACGTCATAATCATTTGAAATTTTGAACTTAATCACACATTATGAAGATCTACAGCATGATATATAAGAATTTTCATTAAAGCACGTACATGCACGTGTACTGGCAAGAGCGCGCACGTGCAACATGTGAAATTACCAATATAATGGATGAAGCGTTAACTTTTCTATTTCTTGATGGAATTTTTTGAAACTCACAATGCAAGAATATATTAGTAGTATCAACAAGATGACATGGTCAAAAAAGCAAGATCTTACGCGCATGCACGTGCGCTTCGCTCTGATTGGCTAAAACTAAAGTCCGAATATCTTTCTTGTTTTACGTCATAATCCTTTGAAATTTTGAACATAGTCATACATTATGAAGATCTACAGCATGATATACAAGAATTATCATAAAAGCACGTAAATTTACATGTGCATGCACGTGCGTTTGCGTGCAATGCGTTAAATGACAAAAAGTTGATATCATTGTAGCTTTTAAAATTCTTTTATGAAATCCTGCGATAACTGAGCATATTAAAAACGTTTTAAAGGAAATTGGCACAAAAAGGGACTTGGGGAGCGTTTGGGGGAACATCTGTAACGGTCCCCGTTACAATTAGAACTAGTTATTATTATTTTTCTTCTTCTTCCTGGGTACTTTTTTGTCCGCGAGTGATCTTGTAAACGGTTCATCCGAAGTAGGTAAAACCTTTTTAGGGTTAGTAGACATGTAATGTAGATTTGCGGAATCAAGGTCATTTTCCGCGCACGTGCTTGCAAGAGCGTGCACGTGCAACACGTGAAATGACCAGTATAATAGATATAGCCGTAACTTTTCTATTTTTTGACTATATGCTTTGAAACTCATAATATAAGTATGTATTAGTTGTATATACATAATGACATGTTCCTCGCGCACGTGCTTGCAAGAGCGCGCACGTGCAACACGTGAAATGACTAATATAATAGATATAGCCGCAACTTTTCTATTTCTTGATGAAATGCTTTGAAACTCATAATATAAGGATATATTAGTAGTATAGACATGATGACATGGTCAAAATAGCACGATCTCACGCGCATGCACGTGCGCTTCGCTCTGATTGGCTGAAACTAAAGTCTCAATATTTTTCATGTTTCTTGTCATAATCTTTTGAAATTTTGAACAAAGTCTTAAATTATGAAGATCTACAGCATGATATATAAAAATTTTCATGAAAGCATGCGCATGTGTGCGTGCTGTAATCTGATTGGCTGAAACTTTAAATGGCTATATCTCCTTTGTTTTTTGACGAAATGCTTTGAAATTTAAAACATAGTCAAGGAGTAGGATATCCTACAATACGATATAGAAAGAAAATCATTAATTCACACACATGCACGTGTGCTGCAATTTGATTGGCTGAAACTTTAAATGGCTATATTTATTTTGTTTTTTGACGAAATGTTTGGAATTTTAATTATAGTCATTCATTAAGATATCCTTCAATGCGATTAAGATAAAAAATTCATGAAATCACGCGCATGCATGTGTGCTGCAATCTGATTGGCTGAAACTTCAAATGGCTTTAACTCCCTTGTTTTTTAACCAAACAGGATGGGATTTAGAACATAGATAAATATAAGGGACTCCTTCAAGAAGGTGTATTCATCATGCACTTGCTTGCACGTGCGTGCACGTGAAATGAGTAAAATTAAAAATACACTCGAATGAGTGTATTTTTAAATACTTTTGGATAACATCTTTGATATCAAGTATATTAAAATATATATATAGTGTAGACAAGATAATATGGCCGTTACGCGCATGAACACGCGTACAATGCTTAAATTTAAATATATTTTGTATTCTTCTGGGAAGACCTTGATAAGTTTAAATTCCATAAAGTATTTCTTATTTAATAGAGATTACAGGGAATATGGCACCAAAAGGGAGTTGGGGAGCGTTTGGGGAACATCTGTAACGGTCCCCGTTACAATTAGCACTAGTTTAGTAGTGAAATAACGTTGTACCAACCAAATTGAAGTGTACCATTTTTTTTATGACTATGTTTGTGTGGACCATTTTATCGTTACAATAAAGATTATTAACTTTAAACAAGTGTTATTCCTGACGATTCAAGTACAAACATTATTTAAAGCGGACCAAAAATTGGTTATTAACTATTATATTAACTGTGACCAACGGAAGTATCAAACCTCAACCAAGTGACCAGAAAAAAACCAATAGCGGCCCACGAGTTTATTACACGATACCCTCGGTTTCGTTACATTGGTGGCAGCGGTGGGATCCGCTATTCAAGCAGGACTGTGAACCTAAAGCATTTCAAAGATGTCGAGGAACGAAAAAGTGGTTGAGGAAGAGGACCATAATACAGAACCAAAAGAGCTACAGTTTATCGACGGTACTCCAAGTAAAGAAGTTCTTTTGCGGGTTAACAACAACGACCAGATAGGAGACGGCAGCGGAGTCAACGCATGTACCAAAGACAGCTTACGCATCATACTACAAGAATTAAAAACTTTGAAGTCCCAAATGAACCTATTACAATCTCAAGTGAGACCAACGAGTGCTAACAACCAATATGTAGACCAAAATTGCGTGCAGTCCGGTACCAGTACTACGTCTGAAGATGACCAAATACGCAGTGAGCATCGACCATACAGAAATACATCTCTACAAAATTCGTATGATGAACTTCGTAATTATAAACATACAGGGACAAGTTGGTCAAACCCGGCAGTATCACGCAGTTACACTACCAATGCTAGGACCAACGAATTTCAGCGGACCATGTGTGGCTTTAATTACGATGTACCAAATTATGGTCACACAAGACAAGTCCATGACCACGGATTCAGGCGTACCCCGGAACCTAAAGGGAGAAAACCAGCAACGTTCGATGGTACCATGAACTGGAACGACTATATAGTGCATTTCGACATGATCGCCCAATTGAACCACTGGCATGAGGAAACAAAGGCATTACAAAGGCATGTACCTGTGAAAATCGGGTTCAAGTTCCATATATTCCAAACTTGTAAACAAGAATTAACCCGAATTTCACAGGTACACTTCGTGAAACGTAACATTACCCCCTTCTTTAGTCGAAACGTCCTCGTTTCGGGGTATTTTATCAATGACTTATACAAGTGTACTGGTAATGTCTTTCAAGATACGCGTTACACGGATATAATGTTATCTGCTTTACCTGGAAACAGCTTCATCTGGTCATGATGCACATATTTTGGTTTCTCGGCTGTAGAATTTCTCACTTTGAATACCGAATCAGACACGGCACGTAACACTGTGTAAGGTCCATTCCATTGAACCTTAAGTTTAGGACATCTTCTTTTGGTCCTTGACCTTGACGCAATCCACACATATTGTCCTGGGGTGTACTGACTCTGGTTTGACTTGGTGCCATAAATGTTACGTTTCACGAAGTGTACCTGTGAAATTCGGGTTAATTCTTGTTTACAAGTTTGGAATATATGGAACTTGAACCCGATGTTTATAAACTCCGTAAATAATTGTCAATGAACAGTTAACGAAAGAAATGGACAATAATTGATTTAATGACTTTATTAATTTAACATGTATAATTTAATGAGAAAGTGATGTATTTTGTAGGTTTTATATGGGTACAACGTTATTAATTTAGTAGGTAATTTTGTTGGTTAAAACCCGCTAACTTATTGATTGTATTAATTGTGACGTAATTTAGGTATCTGATTCTCTCTTACGTCATCATAACAACTTTTGTCTATATAAACCAGCTGTTTTGGGTTTAGACTTCAGTCGGCTGTGGGGAGCGACTCGGAGCACACAGCCTTCCCTGGTAAGGGGAACGACGCCGTATACTTCGGTTATAAGACGGTACCAAGTCTATGTATACGAAACCATTAAAGGGAACCAAGTTATTAGGAACGTCCTGGATTGACCATCGGTTGCTCACCTTTTTGTTAACCAAATAACGTTGTACCAACCAAGTTACAGTGTACCATTTTGTGTGTTTATAAGTGAACCATTTGATCGTCTTAATAAATGTTATCAACTTTTAACAAGTGTTATTCCTAAGAAACATTGTTTAAAGTGACCAAAATTTGGTCATTACATCAACCAAAGAAGTGACCAAAAGTTGGTCATTACGTCAACCAAATAAGTGACCAAAAGTTGGTCATTCCATTAACCAATTAAGTGACCAAAAATTGGTTATTAACCATTATATAAACTGTGACCAACAGAACCATCAAATCTCGACCAAATTGGCTATTCGGCTGTAGACTTTCTCACTTTGAACACCGAGTCGGACACGGCACGTAACACTGTGTAAGGTCCATTCCAATGAACCTTGAGTTTAGGACATCTTCCTTTGGTCCTTGACTTTGACGTAATCCACACACATTGTCCAGGGATGAACTTAATCTGGTTTGACTTGGTACCATACTTTCGTTCCTGGTTCTCGGTTGCTTGTATCCATCGGGTGCAATAATCTGAACTGGTAACATTGTACTTGTTACCCTTCTTGGTCCGTGGTAAATGACCAAGGATATCAGTATCCACTTGTTCCAGTGGTTCCCTAACTAAACATTGACCCGGTTTTCCTCTAGATCTGGCTGCTCTAGGTGGATTCTTCTTTGCTTCACCAACGGTACAGTCTCTGATATGTTTCTCAGCGTCGTTTGTCTCCTTCTCGTCACGAGGTTCACATGGT
>NW_026919227.1:0-15145 GCF_032062105.1 Saccostrea cuccullata | reverse complement strand
ATCTCATTTATGTTGTAATAATTTAAGGTCATTTATTGAATCTTAGATATAAAAATGTGTTGTATGCTCAAGATCTTGACTTTATGATATGCGGTGCCACACTGACAGGTAATAGCGAGCGCAGCGAGCGTCGCGAAGCGACGCTCGTAACTGCGAGCTCTACCGACAACGCCTTGGCGAAGAGAAAATTCGGACTACTGCACATTCATTCTTTAGATTTTTTTGCTGCAGTAATTTTGACCCACAATGCATCACTTAGCAAAATTGCGTTCTCGCGAGAATGACGGCAGATTTTCAACAAAAAGTTTACTCGCTTTGATTAAATGGATACATTTTGAAGATAAATTGTAAACGTAACTTTTTTCATTAACTTTCAGCACTGTCTAGTTTGTTTCTTGTAACTTACATACGTCATGTGACGTCAGAGTCTAGACGCACCAAATGTCACGTGCGGTTTGACGAGCTTGATCTAAATCAAAACAATAGAAGAGTTTGCGCTCGCTCTAACGGTTGCACCGTCAACATATTATGGTGCCCGTTTGCTCAACGTGTGTGTTTAACTATTTAATTGTAATTAGTTGGAGATCAAAAGGTGAGAATTATTTAAGTTGATAGGTTCCCAAAGCCGGCAATAATTACAGAATTACTTAATTAGATGGCGGTATGCTAAAATAACTACTATAAACATAAAATTTTATCAGAGTGTAAAAATAATACACGATTAGACCAAGTACATCAAATAAACTTTTACAATTAAAATATTAATTTATACTCAACAAAATTTCGATATTTACATCAATATTTATAGATATTATAATTTTTTTTTTTTAAAACAAATGAAATAAATAGCACACATCTTGGAGCGAAACATCGTGGGGCGAACCATCTCAGCGCGAAACAGAATTGGCGCGAAACATCGCGGTGCGAACCATGCATCGTCGCGAAACATCCCGTTACCCCCGGAAGTAAGTTTTCACGTTATATCTCGCGAGTCACGTGACGAGACTTCGATAACTTAGGTAGCTGTAAAAATTCATACCTTATCATCAAATTTTTCATCATAAATATTTAAATCCCTATTAGGACCAAATTCTTTACCCTTAAATGTCCAGTTAATTAATGTATAATTTTATAGTACTGTAGGAAATTAGGCTATATCGAAGGTATCGGCCTGGATAGCTCAGTGGTTAGAGCACCTGACTAGAAATACAGGGGTCCCCGGTTCGATTCCCAGTCCAGCCACATAATTTTCAGTGTCTCAAGATTTGTATGTGAGACACATTTCAAAGATGTTAATGAATTAATAAAATATATATTTACTTTACCATTGTGCAGGCAATGTATTAAAATGTTAAAGTCCTGACAAATGGAGAATATAAGGCTGGATTAAGGTTATCGATATGGATAGCGAGCTCGGATAGCTCAGTGTTAGGACACCTGACTAGAAATACAGGGGTCCCGGGTTCGATTCCCGGTCCAGGCATATGTTTTTAATGTGTTTGTATTAATGAATTCTCAATATGTTTACTCATTCCTCCTTTTCATACTACAGTACAAAAGGATTGCCCGCGGCGCGAGAAAATTTTAAAAATTTCATTAACTAAGCAGTAGTTAATTAACAATGATTGCGCTGAAGTCTATTGGGAAACGCGTTTTTAATTAAAAACAAAACAAAACAAAAACAGTTTGTGTTTGTGAAACACTGATGTCCCCGTATGGAAGCTTATGGCGCGGACTGAATTCTCTCAAATGCATGTCAAACTCCAAAGGGTCAAGGTCAAAAGAATTGGTACCATAAGGGATGTCTTGTTACACCTGAAATATGAAAGAACTAATTCTTAATGTTCAGAAGTTAATATGCTTGATGTGTATTAAATTTGAGTATTGTACAGTAGTGTACATGCATATAGGTATTTATACATTAACATCATGCACTGCACTTTGAAGTCGTATAACTTTGTGGATATTTAGTACATGCATTTACTAAAAGATGTATGTAGACTGAACAACTACTTCTCCAGACTCTATATCATAGTATTACATGATTGTTTTAACTTATTTTTTCTTGCTTTAATTTAGACTTTATAAGTTTATATGTAATTCCAGTTGTCAAAAAAAAAACTTTTTGAACATTTTTTTTTTCAAATGCATACATAGTATTAGATTTTTCTTTTGATAGTGATCTTTAAAAAAACTGAAATTTTGTCATTTGAAAAACTTCATACAATAAAATATTAAATTAAAAAAAAAATCACAACAAAAATGATACTCAGACTTCCATAGATCTGCTAAATATTTATGTATCCATGTACAAGTAGATATTCATAAACAATTTGGAAACCTTATTAAAAAAAGAGAGAGAGAAGAAGAAGAAATCCACACACTCTTATTGAGTCCCCTTTTCACAGGATATTTTATTTTATCACTTCTATAAATATTTTTAACTGTTCAAAAAATTATACTGTCTAAAAAAATCCAATATTTTTAGCTTGGTATGTGTTGACAATAATAATCCTGAAGACATTTATTATTGGTAAATTTTATTTAACAAATAAATAAGGTTATTCTGGTGAAAGGGGCCACAGATAGATCCGCTCCTCAATAGTGCAGACGACAGCGCCGCCTTTAGGGAAATTCTAACCAATCAAATGCCGTTTAACTTGTTAGCGCGAACTATAAATAAATCTGAACGTCTAAAACGAAAGTAGAAAGGTCTGATTACTAATGGATTTGATTTTAAGTAAAAAAGAATTACTACACATTATCCTTGGATTAAATGTTTTTCACTTTTATGTTTTTTATGGATCAAATTAGTATAAAATAATTGTTTTAGAAGCAATTACTATTAAATTTTATCTTTTAAAAAATGTCAGGCCCCCGAGGGATGGTATGTCCGAATGACAGTAGAAGAACTCCACCTGGCCGACAACAATTTAAACAGATGTTACCATTGGTTGGAAATCCAATATAACCTGCCAGGCCAGACAGGAATCAAGTCAGTATTTCAGCCAAGACGTTTATGATAATCTAACAACTAAGCTTTATGATAATCATGATGTCTTCTATTTTTCAATAGTCAACTTCCCTTACTTATGTAGCAATAAATCCTTCTCAACTTCCTATGGCGTTTATGTCTCGGTTGATTTGATCAGTAAGTGTCTGATGTACAGTAAGTGTCTTGTTCTACATATGAACAATGTATAAAGAAGAGGCAAGTTATTGTCCAACACGTTTATGAAACAAGTATTTCAACAGTCTCGTTTCTCGTTTTTGGTCAATATATACGATGACCTTGTCAGAAAATACAACCTATCATTAAGTCAATTCCTGAATGATGTTTGTCATACAAAATGTAAAATTTTAATCCATTATACACACTTACCAATCAAGACAAGGAGCACACGGCGGGTGTGACCGATCGGTAGATGTTCACTCTTATATTATAAGGCACCTGATGCCACCTCTAATGCTTTAAAGGTTCGTGTTTTCCGATTTTTATTGTTTGAATGTACTAAAATGCTTGAATATTGTTCGTTTACTCCTCCATACGCTCTCCATATACTTTAAATATGATTTTTTTAAAATTTAATTTCGATCAGTTTGATTAAGATCGAAGGTATTGCATTTATGACAAATATTATTCCAACTAAAAATTTCCACAATTAAACATGATGAAATTTTACTAAAGAAATATTGATTTATTCCTAAAATAGAATCGTTGCATCATAACATGCATTGTAAAGTTTTGGTTAAGTTTTGTTTTAAATCTGTATTTCAACTTAACCATATTTTAACTTGATTAAATTACTTTCACATTTTTTTTTGGCTTTTCGACACTTGTCTTTAGAGTATGTTCTTTAAACGTGCAATGAATTCACGTTTTAAACTTTTGAGTTTCTGCTTATGTTATGTTATATATTAAAAGCAAATGGGGATATATATTTAACTCACCACTAAGTTTTGAATTAACTTATCACTATTTAAAGGATTATATTTCTGCAAAGTTTAATAAATATCCTTTCCTTTTTAACTAATATAATAAGGTTTTTTTAGTTAGAATAATAAAAATAATGTATTTGACATTTTTGTGCTGAGAATAACGTATACACCTTTCTGTTCTTACTTCTTGAACACAATTCACAATTTTGGACATTTTACTATACTTTCTAGATAGATCAGGAATTTTTTTATGTGTATATTCACCTAATTAAATGGGTTTCAATTCTATACTGTAATTTACACATAATTATAACCTTCGATAATTTTACTTACAAGTAATTTATTTAAGGTCTGGTAGGTATATATCTTTTCGACTAGTCAGGCTCCTGTTTTGCTGCTCTGTTGATTAACAAGTGAGCTTGCTTTTCTATTCATACTTATTACTAGTACCTGTTTTGTTACTCTGATGATTTACCAGTGAGCATCTGCTTTTCTATTCAGACGCTGTGGGGACATTATAGGGGATCAGTGGACGGGATCCAAAGACAGCCCTAACTTTATGACGATAACATTTGACAGTAAATTTGTACAGGACAGACAAGTGGAGAAGGGCTTCAAACTCAGATTTAATGCTGTTGGAAGAGGTATGACTTAAAAGATTAAAACAATGAAAAAAGGATTTGCATTTATGTGTATTACCGGTATATGGCACGCCAAATTCACAAAAATGAGCTAAACAGGGTTTCACAGTCGATAAACTAGGTCTATCGGTTGTAAACTATAGTTCACGGGCTATAAACTATAGTTAACAACGTTAATCTATATTTTACATCTGTAAACCATACAGTTTCACGATTTGTAAACTATGGTTTACGACTCCATAGTTTACAACTCTTAACTTTAGTTAATGATCTGATAAATATAGTTTCACGATTTGTGAAAATATGATAAACAACTCTTAACTATAGTGTATGATTGTAAATTATAGTTTACAGACGTGGATCTATGTTCATCAAAAAAATCTATTGTTAACGTTTTATTACAGACAGATAAACTTAGATTGGCATTAGTAAACTATAGTTAACAACCGTTAAATATAGTTTTATAGATGAAAATTGTGAATTGTTAACTATATTTCACGGTTTATAAACTATAGTTTAGAGTCAATAAGCCTAGTTTATCAACTGTGAAATTATATTTAGCTCATTTTTGTGAATCTAATACTAAAATTTCTTGATCCTATTCTACTCTTTCATGAAAAGCTCAAAAAGTGAAACTAGAATATAGAAGTATTTATTACGTAAGTAGAAGATAGTATTTCTTCTTTTAAGGATGTAAGGATAACCCATGTGTATATGGTACCTGCCATGAAAGCAAGATGGATTGCCAGTTTACGTGTTCCTGTTACTCTGGTTTTGAGGGAAAGTTGTGTGACAAAATGTCAAGTAAGTTCGTAGAAATAATCTCCATGTGTGAATCTCATACAATTAGCTACTCAAATACATATATACCGTGGGTATGTACATAAAACCATCTTCACCGAAACATTTAATCTTTAACGATCTAATTAATCCTACAATGAATAATTCGAGCAGGTGATGCCACATTTGAATGTACCTTTGAAAAGACGAAGTGTTTCTTAGAAAACACTAAAGAAGGCGACGACTTTGACTGGGCTGTTAACTCAGTATGTAAAGTCTTAACAATGTGTCCTTATTGTTAAATATAAAAATTCATGCTCATTTCTGTAATTAATTATCTTTAAATTAAATGAATTTAAAACCATACTAGGGTCCCAGTAGTTCACAAGGCACGGGACCTGACAGAGCACACAAAGGAAATCGGTACATTTTTACAGAAATGTCAGATCCTCGAGTAAAGGGAGAGAAGGCATGGCTGGTATCTAACTTGGACCTACCAGGTATTTATAGAATCTGTTTATCGCAGCACAGTTAAGGTTACAGTAAGGAGGCAGGGCCTAATTTGTACGGGAAATGTTTACTATGACGTCACACATAATGTAAGATCTTCAAAATACAACAAAATGAAATTATTTGTTATTTCAAACAGCTGGATAGCTGTATACTACATACAAACTTACTATTGCATGCAGTTTTGTCGTTTGTTAAATCCCACACAACAGTATATAAACGTTGCATCGATCGCAATGCACTTGTCAATGTGACGTCATCTCGCAAAAAATGACGCAGTCTGTACACAGTGAGAGGCTGATCAAGTCACATTTTATACAATGAAAAATGTCTTTTATTCTCAAATAAAATATTATTTGCAGTAAAATGAAAGACCGTTAACTTGGATGCGATGTCTATTTTAGTATTTTATTTATAAACTGTACGTGCATTCTCCAGAAAAGCGATAATGTCGTGTGTTTGTATCCAGATTCATTGAAAAAGTAATGGAAGGACCCTAATAAATCGATTTATTGCAAGGGCATACCCTCAATGTATCTTTTCAAAATTTTAAACGTAAACTTAAAAAGCATTAAGATATTTGAAAAGTGCTGCGAACCTCTTGAAATCTTGCAAATAAAATAATTATAGCTATATTTAATGTAGTTGACCAGCAAAATATTCAACCTATCGTCCAACAAATTAAATTTTGGCAATTAAAAAAGGGAATCTATATAGGTTCGCAGCACTTTTCACAAACTACATATAGTGTTCAAAAGGACTATAAATTAAACTAAGATTTTTAACTTGGTTATGCCATTGCAATATTGGCATTTATAGATGACCTCTAAACTGCAAGTATAATTGCCAAAGTCATGTGACGTCGACATTACATGACAAGTCTAAATAAAAAAAAATTTATGTCCCCAACATGTAGATTTAAACCACATTACTTTTTTTGATATCAGTAAATTCCTAAACCGAATCGCCAATCCTTATAAAGTATGTATTTTTTATCTTTAAAAATCGCCGATATTTCCATTTGTAACCTTAACTCTGCTGCGATGTGTATATATGTAAGAGTTTCAATATGGGTGGAAAAATCCTGGAAGGACAAAGAAAAACGCATATGTACATGTATTTGTACTTGTTAATATGCATTGTACTTGTAACATTCAGTAGGTTAAAATACATTTCACTAATTAAATTGTTTGAAAAAAGTTATTTGACTGAGTATATTGTACTCAACTGTTTTCTGATTTCTAAATCTGACTCTTTTTTTAGCTTCAGAGAGATGCCTTTCGTTCTACTACTACATGTTTGGTCACACAGTTGATTCACTGAGAGTCCTGATTTCCGGGGAAAACAGGTCCCAAAGCGCCATCTGGTCTGAAACAGGAAACCAGGGCAGCAAGTGGAAATTCGCTCGTGTCAATATTGAGCAAATAGAAAAACTGAGGGTAATACTGGTCGACTAAGTATTATCAGAAAAAAAGCACATTGTTCTGATAATCTATTATCAAATAATTAACTTCAATAATTATTGTTTATAGTTTTGCGTGTTTATACAGCTTCAAAAAAGACAGTGAAATATATATGAAGGATATAAGAAGAATGAAAATTTCAGTTCTTTGAAAAAAAATCTTAATTCGGAAAGAACTATACTTTATTGGATTATTTCTGATCAATAATTTTACTGATCATGATTCATATAAAATTAGACTTTTGATAAATCAGATCGTGTTTGAAGCTGTTCGTGGTGAAGATTGGAGTAGTGATATTGCCTTAGATGACGTAGTTCTTTCTGTCGGAGCATGCGCAAACGGTTTGTGTTTTATTGTCATAAACATCAATAAAAGTTTTGAACACAGAATTTTTCAAAAATGATTGAATACATGTATACATTTAAACATGAGACCGAGTTATATACAAGTCAAGGTTTAAGTCATTTTGCAAATCTCAGTGCTGGTATATGGTTTATTTGGTAGTATTTTTTAATATCATCTTTTTGTCTGTCTGTATCTGCCTGTCTTTCTATTCTTTCTATTTATGTAGCAATTACAATTAGCATCTGTATATATAGTTTATGTCTCCCAGTTGATTCGACAAGCAAGAGTATGCTTTGCATTAGAACAATTTCTGAAACGAAATTACTGACAAATAAGTTTATGGTACAAGAATATCAACAGTTTTCTTTGAATCATAATTACTATGGTATAATGACCTTGTTAGCAAATACAATATATTGCTAAGTCGAAAATTGACTGACAATTTTCATACTTATATATAGGTCAAGCTTTTCAAACTGAATCGTTATCCAATCATGATAATTAAGGAACAAACTCGGGGAAGATGTTTACTCTTCTATTACAACCTCTGATGTTTTAGAGGTCTATGTTTGCTCTGTTTTTAATTTGTTTTGTTTCAAAGAATTTTTAAACTTGATTATACTGTTTGTTGTCTTCATATTTTTTCTTACTGCCCATCGCTTACTGGTTCCATTTTTTTTTTCTTATGTGACTCCCTTCTTCCATCTACAAATACGTAAATTGGTATTAAATAGAAATAACGAACAATATAAAAGTGCAAAGTACCGTTCACGGTAGCCTAGTGGTAGAACGGTCGCTTCGTGATCGGGACGCCCGGTTTCGATTCTCGTTCGCGGATATGACCTTAAAAACTTAGTTCCCCTGTCACGGTAGGCGCTGACATGATAAAGAACCCTTACTGCTCAATGGCCGTCAGTGCCGAGTATAGGTCTAAATTTGAAACCCTTCACCGGCATACGGTGACGTCTCTATATGAGTAAAAAATTCTCGAGAGGGACGTTAAACAATATACAATCAATTAAATGCACAGCCCATTTAATAATAACAGATCGGGAGCAGAGCAACAGGTACGTACCTCTGAAAATACCAGAGGGGATCAGGTGCCATGAAGGAGCGAGCATTCCCTGCTGACCGATTACACCCGATGTTTGCCCCTTGACATGGAAAACATAAAAAAAAATCTTTCTAAACTGTTGATATCCTTGTTTTATCAATTTATTTGTCAAAAGGTTGACCACAATGATTTACAAAAAAACTTAAGTAAAATACATGTCATTAAAAAAAACAAATCATAATCTTACGAATATGACAATAAAAATACTAAATCCCAAAATATACATGATATTACATAGAGTGTTGAACAAAAATTAGAAAGTTACTTAAAATATACCATAAGAAATTAGCAAAAATCAATTTTCTTTCAATAAAGCTACACACAAAATATGAAATTGCATTCATATATGGATATTATCAGATGCTTAACATTTTTATTATTTTTTACAAATATAATAAATTTTTATTAACATACTTGGAAAACTTTGGACAAAAATCATTATTGTCAAGTAAATCCATGTGGTTAATACCAACTTGATATTGCAGTGACTGAAAATATTGAGTGTGTGAAGACAAACCGGGGCGGGGATTACAAAGGGAAAGTCAACGTAACACGGAGCGGAAAGGCTTGTCAGCCCTGGGCGGATCAAACGCCCCATTCACACACTGGGTATGCTGCCCTAGTCAACGACTCCAACTACTGCCGGAATCTTTACCCCCGGAGCAATGACTACCACCCCTGGTGTTACACTATGGACCCTGGGGACCGCTGGGACTACTGTGACATACCTGCTTGTGGTACTATAGTACCGCATAAGTAAAAAAAATTAGCGAAACGAAAATTTAGCAATTTGTCTTAAAAGATTGGTACTATTATTTTATTTTTAGCGAAATGTATATTAAGCTATTTTAAAATACTCATTTAAGAAGCTAATAAAAATGACACGCAATTAATTTTAGAGATATAAAATAAAACTAACAATGTCAGAATTAATTAAATCATCGCTAAAAGTTCAGCTTATACGGGTATTTATTTTCAGTATTTATGAAAATATATATTGTATATTCTATAGGTGTTGTTCTGGTGCTCTGTGTTGCAGTTTTTTTTTAAATTATCATTTCAAAAATTGGATCATGTTTATAATTTTTACATTGATAAAAACATTAAAAAGGCACATTGAATTGACCAGCTAGAATATTTACTTGTACACTGTACTTGATACTTTTTTTAATTTAACAATTAATGGTATTGTAAATCAAATACCATCGTGTTTGGTTGCAGAATATGAAGAATGCAGACGCTCTAGTATTGGATACGAGTATGCTGGAAGAGTGAGCAAAACAAAGTCCGGGAAAACGTGTCAGAGGTGGGATTCACAGTCACCACACGAACACTCGCACGCGGGTCTGATGGGCCACGAGAATTACTGTCGGAACCCCAGGGGTAGAGAACAGGAACCTTGGTGCTTCACAGAGGATAACTCCACGCGTTGGGAATATTGCGATGTGCCAATGTGCAGTAAGATTTCGATCTTAGTATACCTCTCATTTTGATCTAAGTACACATCTCATTTATTTTCTGTTGCCCTAAAATTAACTATAATTGTTTGATCGAGTTACATGAAGTTAGTTGCAAAACATTGTTTCACAGCTGAATATACAAGTACATGTTCGCCTAATCTTGAAAATATGGAATAAAAGTAGTCAGTTTATGATTCCAGGCAAAGGAATAACCTATTGACCTTTGCATTATTTTTAAACAAGAGTAGGAAAGTATAATTCAGATTAAATGCTCAATCTAAATTTACGTTTTACTGTAAACCAACTTTTATTCGCATGCGAGAAATTTTCACTAAGTTCGCTATAGCCTCGTCATCGTGAATATTTCTCGCCGCGAACCGGTCCATAAAGTCTCATTTTCTATTTACAAGAGAACCTAAATAGACTTGATCGCGAAAATTAATCGTTGCAAACTAGTTTACCCTTGGTAAATCGCGAAATACAGTCGTCACGAATAATAGTTGGTTTACAATAATTCTTGTTCGTTTCAGATGATGAAGCTCGGGAATGCGCACTGCTAGCTCAAAATATTGATTACTTTGGAAAAATCAACACAACTACAAGTGGTCGATCATGTCAAAGATGGGATCAACAAAAACCGCATTCTCATTCAAGTTAATATATGTTTAGTGTAACTTAGATTTAGACTAAAAAGATTTTTCGGTATGAGCAATTCTCGGTTTTATATCTGTTCAAAATAAACAAGATTTACTGTAAATGTTACTCTATTGTTATATATATTTGACAGTGCCACTAACCTCTGCTCAGGAGAACTATTGTCGTAACATGGGCGGCGAGAACCGAGCATGGTGCTATACGACCGACCCCGACAAACGCTGGGAAAGGTGCAACATTCCGCCATGTGGTAATATCCTCAATATATAATTTTGCAGCATTGGAAAACATACTGTAGATTCCTTATTCTATGCGAGTGCCTATATTATCGCGAATTGGCTCTTAAATGTAAAATTAACAATAATTCCTGAGTGGGGGTTGATGGAGAGATTTTGTATAGCCTTCCGCGCGAAATAAAAGTATTTTAATTTCGTGTGTGGTACTTCTTGTGAATTACTGCGATAATTAATTCCTCACAGATATTTAGGAATCTACAGTATTATGATATCTATGAATGATCATATAACTAATACTTGCAACATGTACTTTGTTAGCTTCAGGGATGAGTTCAATCGAAATATAAAAGAATATTGTATTTTTAATTAAGAATACTATTTCTTATTGTCAGACAACTTGGCATGCTTTTCGAACCCATGCTACAATGGAGGGACATGCACAAATGATGGAGATTCCTATAATTGTTCCTGTTTTCTGGGTTACCAAGGAGACAGGTGTGAAACTGAAGGTGAGTTTTCTTTGCAGTTTACATGTTTTACTTTAATTCAACATTTATCATTAGAATCCACATTAATTGTCAAATAGAATCATTCTATCCAAAAAAAACTAGTACACATTTTACACATACGGGGGTGTGACGGTCGAAGGTGATGTTTACTTCTCAATGCACCTGGCCCCACCTTTAGAATTTCCAGGGATCCGTGTTTAAACCCTCTTTCCAGATTTGTATTGTTTACATATTTTTTGAGATGGATGGTTGTTTGTAATTTTTACCATTTTCATTCAGCAAATCACGTTTCTTGTGTATTTTAAGTTCCACTAAGAACAGAGAACTGTAAACGGTCCATCATTGGCTGGGAGTACCGAGGAACCATATCATTAACTGTCAACAACCGAACGTGTCAGCGGTGGAATGAAAGTACTCCACATGGACATCGCTTTACCACGTCCATGGCGAGTCACGAGAACTACTGCAGGAACCCGGATAAAGAACCTACCCCGTGGTGCTACACCTCTGACCCAAATAAACGATGGGAACTTTGCAACATACCGACTTGTGGTAGGTTCCAATGAGAGAATTTTTAGTATCAAGTATTTTTATATGGAAAATATTGATATTTGATTTAATCAGATTACTTTCTCGAATTTATTTCCAATCAATCAAAACACCTCTGTGCACTAATGGACTTTATGCAAACATCATTGTGTGTTTTTCTGTCTGTAACAATGTCTTAGAAACTGCTCATCGTAGCTTTTTGAAAGTTTACCACACTGACATGCCAATAAGTGAGATTGTGCGAATCCGATGCCCATTTCCCGTTGATCCGTGTGTCTGTCCGAACCAAATTGACATCAAAGTTGTTGTATTACTAAAGGAGTTTTATGAAGAGACTTACTTTTACAATCGACGACTGACTTCTACAATTGAAACAGTCACTTACTCCATTTACTAAAATGTAAAAGTCAGCTGTCGAATGTAAAAGTAACCCTCTTCATAAAACTCCAATAAAGCATTGACTTAGAGATCTCTTGCTTAAATATTAGATTTTCGCATTACAAGTCGCTTCTATATTACAGACACTCCGCCGTCTGAATGCTTGAATGTTGCTCGAGGAGAAGATTATTTTGGCCATGCTAACAAGACTATAAATGGGTACACGTGCATGCGCTGGGATTCCCAGTCACCACATCAGCATGGGTATAATTACATTCGGGATCAGGAGAACTATTGTCGTAATCCTTATGGAGAGGAACCTAAGGGGCCATGGTGCTATACCACAAATCCCAACAAGAGATGGGATTATTGCTTTGTTCCTCTGTGTGGTAAGTCAATACAACAAGAGATGGGATTATTGCTCTTTCTCTGTCTGTGTGGTAGGGCAATAAAACAAGAGATGGGATTATTGTTCTGTCCCTTTGTGTGGTAAGTCACTACAACAAGAGGTGGGATTATTGTTCTGTTCCCCTGTGTGGTAAGGCAATACAACAAGAGATGGGATTATTGCTCTGTCTGTCTGTGCGGTAAAGCAGTACAACAAGAGATAGGATTATAGCTCTGTTCCTCTGTGTAGTAAGGCAATACAGGATATGGGATTATTGCTCCGTAACTGTGTGTGGCAAGTCAATACAACAAGAGATGGGATTATTGTTCTGTTCTTCTGTGTGGTAAGTCAATGCAACAGGAGATGAGATTATTGTTCTGTTCTTCTATGTGGTAAGTCAATACAATAAGAGATGGGTTTATTGTTTTGTTCCTCTGTGTGGTAAGGCAATACAACAAGAGATGGGATTGCTTTTCTGTTCCTTTGTGTGGTAAGTCAATACAACAAGAGATGGGATTATTGTTCTGTCCCTCAGTGGTAAGTCAATACAACAAGAGACGGGATTATTTTTCTGTTCTTCTGTGTGGTAAGTCAATACAACAAGAGATGGGTTTATTGTTCTGTTCCTCTTGGTAGTACATGTAAGGCAATACAACAAGAGATGGGATTATGGCTCTGTCTCTCTGTGTGGTAAGGCAATACAGGATGGGATTATTGCTGTTCCCCTCTTTGTGATAGGTCTGTACAACAAGAGATGATTTTATTGTTCAGTTCCTCTCTTTGGTAAGTCAATACAAAAAGAGATGGGATTATTGCTCTGTTCCTCTGTGTGGTAAGTCAATACAAGAGATGGGATTATTGCTCTGTTCCTCTGTGTGGTAAGTCAATACAACAAGAGATGGGAATCTTTCTCAGTTCTTCTAGTTGTAAGTGACTACATGAGATGAGAGTATTACTATATGTTTCTTCTTGTGGTGAGTTAATACTACAAGAGATGAGAAATATTACCTTGTTCCTCTTTGTGGTATGTGAAACTTCAGAATAGTTACAGTCATTATGTACATGAATATATGTTGATTCTGGAAGGAATGAAGTCATTTAAGATGATTTTTTTTTGTTTTAGGTGGGAAGATTTAACCTGAATATAGAAGACCACGTTTGTTTCAAGGAAATTTATTTACTCTATAAGAGACGAAATGTACTGGAAAAATGTAGAAAACCTCTAAATGGAGATCCTATGATGATAGCTATACTTTTTTTTATTATAAGCCTATTGATCATGAGTGCTTGATCAATAAATTATTAGCATTCTAAATTGGGTTTTACTTGATATTGAAGTGCATGTTTAAAATGGTTAATAAATCCCAATTTTCTTGACTCAGATGAGCTAAAGGACGAAATCTGAAGATAACGAGCAGAAAGCATGCTCAGAACTCGATTAGAACAACACACTTAGGAGCAGAGCAAACAATTGGGAAACATCAGAGATGGGATTAGATGCCACGGAGGAGCAAGCTGTGTGCTACTTGTGATCAGTAAAAAAAAATCCGCATTCAATTTAAAGTGTGTAAGTAATGGCCTAACAATAAGAATGAAAAATGGCAGTCAGCTTTTAACTTAATTTTAGATTATATTTGCTGACAATATCATTGTATCGGACACAGAGCTTACGAAACTATAACTTTAAGCAGGACTGTAGGTATATTTGTTTGCCAGTATCTTGCCTTGTTTTACAAGTTGGTCGTATGTAGAGCAATATGCTCTTTGGTATCGAATCAACTTAGAAACGTAAACCTCAAATGAAGATAAAATGGGAAGTTGGTGGAAAAGTTGAAGTCATTTCATTTTCATGAAAGAAAAAACGATAATATTGATGTTACCGTGACAATTTTTGTAAATTCCAATGTTTTAGAGGCATGAGAATATACTCCCCCTTTTATATCAATTTTTCTAAACAATGAATAGAGTCTTTTTGATACAACATGAAATATGATAATAGTACAGAAAGGGAATCAAATTTAGGTTTTAAAAAAATCTATTATAAGATTTAAAGAGAAATTCGCCATATTTATGTTGTCAAAAACAGACCTATTAAGCAGTTACAGGCAAGAATATACTATACACTCCAAGTTGTTAACAGTAGATATTTTTCAAAAAGAATTAAGGATATAGAGATAAC
>NW_026919226.1:0-15540 GCF_032062105.1 Saccostrea cuccullata | reverse complement strand
ACTAGATTTATACATGTTAAATCTGTAATTAATTATTTATTCTGGCCCCTTTAGGTCTCTTATTATGTACCATTTGACATAAGATAATTTTTAAATAGGTACAACATTGGGATCAGGATACCGTTAACTAGTACATTTTTTTAAGGGAAAAAATGGCGCAAAATTATGAAAACGCGAACACATTGAAAAGCATCCACGAGTAACTAAAGATGTGTCTGCAAGTGAAAGATAAATTTGTAGAAGAGAGAATAGATACTGATAATATTTTAAGCTTGAGCGATGAACAATTGAGCAGTTTTAGAATTACTACTATTGGCGATCGAATTCGTCTCCTAGAAATGGTCAAATGCAAGACAAACAGAAGTTCAAACACCCGTAGCGGATTTGAGGTCAAGCGGTAAATCAAGACTTCCCGATACCCGACGGTCCCTTATTTTGATTTTTGACGATTTCTCTTTTCAAGGTGTACAGAAATTTTTCAAACTTTTCAAGCACATTTTCGGGGTTTATGTCTCACACGGTTTGGGTATGTTTTTAGTTAACTGAGCCCGATCCGTATATTGAGACAATTCTTTTTGTCAATTAGACTATCCTTGCAAACAGGTTTGTCCTTGATCTAGAAATAGAGGCGAAGAGTGGGAAATATAAATGTTATGTCTTTATTAGCGCAATCGTAGAATGAATCTTAAATTAAAGTAACAAGGTCAAGTTTAAATAAATGTCACAGAATATATACATAAAGACATGTATGAAAACATGATGACCGGATGTGACACAAGAACATAGCAACTTTCACAATAAAACAATATACAAATTATTTGACTTATAAAAAAAATCAAGTATTAATTAATTCAGCTAGGAATAGAGAGATACTTATTTACACATCGCTAACAAATTTTCAGCTCTTACAAAGTTTTAAGAATAGAATTTTTGCTCGTCATTATGCACTTCTCAAAACGATTTACATACTTAAGAATTACAAAAATTCTTTCTCCCTACATAGAAGAGTTGTACTTGTTGATATGTCTTATTTCTCTTTAGCTAACTATATTTAATAATTGTCAAAATAATTAAACAAGATATAAATGCAATAAGCGTATTTACAAAAACCATAATTAATTTTTTTCAGTGTACTAATTTAAATCTTAATACATTCCAAAATACATTAAATTTATATAAAAGAAAAATAGAAGTAAATAATTAAAATACAAGTACATACCTAGAAATAGAGGCGAAGAGTGGGAAATATAAATGTTATGTCTTTATTAGCGCAATCGTAGAATGAATGCGCATTTCCCAACTCTTGCCCAATTTAAAGAAATATGTTTTGAAAATTGACCAATCAAAAATTAAACTCAAGATTTTAAGATAACAATTAGTGAACAGGCAATTAACGAGTAATGACAATTAAATGACAGTTATAAACAATTTGAAACGAAAACAACTCAACATGAGAAAACAAGGTACTCGCTTAATTATGACATCTTGGAACTGAACAATTAATTGGTTAACATCTGTCTGATAGTGAGAAAAAATAATTACACTTACATAAAAAAAAATAATAATCATATACAATTTGACTCAGATGTCACAATAAAATAATAAAATTGAACCATGAAGTAAACAAAATATTAAGCATTCATACAACAAATAGAAAAAAGTGAATAAAGGAAAATACGTGACACATATCTTAAAATGTAAAATATAATTATTTAATAACCAAATTAACGCTTTGATAGAGGCTTTATATGCGACTGAATGAATTTATACAAAAATGTAAAAACAGTAAAAATCTAAGTGTGACATACCCCCATGGCCCCAATAGCTTTGGGCCCTCAAAGCTTTGTATGAGACTGAATGATGAAAATTTGGACTTGAACGTTGTCATATAGGGCAAGCATAAAATATATCCCGCAGAATAACACCATATAAATGTGGATCTAGAAGATTTTAGGTACTTTGTAATAAGCATAATGGATTCTATATATTTAGGAGTATCCAGATTGGGTAACGCAATATTGACCACGACAATAGTTTCATTTGTTTAACCATTCACACCAATTATGTAAATTTATGCATATGGTAACACAGTAGCACAACAGAAGAACACAAGGTATGCATGAAAGAACTGGTCGACAATTGCTGACAAGCATTAGGAAGATCAAATTCTCTGCATGGCATTCCTCTTAAGGATGCTGAGGTGAACACAATGAAAAAAATATGCAAGTCGTAATTAAAAAGTCATGATCAAAACATTGTGTGAAGGTTTTCCTACAGATCCGAAATAAACCTAAATGGAGTTATGAGATATAGCACAATCGATGAAAGTTTAGTGATCAGCTAAACAATCCAGCACTAAATATCAGCAGGAAACCTACTTAAAGGGTGACCGACTATAACTCATAAATCTTTCTTTTAGTTGATTTGAAATAGTAAATTTTTTGTACATAAAAGTAAAAGTAATGCGTTGCATGCAACATAAAACCTTACACAAAGAGTGACCATATTCTTAACTACCTACAATACATAAACTCAAAGTGTGGAGTACCTCTTGTGTTAATCATAATTGGATTGAAAAGTCACAGACAGAAACGTTAAGTATAAGTCTAAGATTGCTTAAAATTGGACATGATTGTGGTAATAATTGAAGCGATATAAAAAATGGTGAAAATAAAATTGATTCAGGCAGTGCGTTTGAAATTTGATTTGCGAAATTTTCCAGTCATTGTGAATTTACGATTGATATCACGGAGAACGTCAGCATCAAAACATGTCTCTGGCTCCCAAGTGGTGGTTCCGTCTACCCACTTGATTCGAAAATGGCGCACACCGTTTTTCATTTTACCACGTAGGATTTTCTCGAAATTCCATTTCTTTGTATTTCTGGGAAGCTGGGATTGGGGCTGTAACTCGGCTGGATTGTCTTGTAACAGATCAGGAGTGTCAGGTAGTTGCTGATCATGTTGGGATGGCGTTTGTTGCTCTTGTGCAGCAGGAAGTTGATTTTGATGGTTGTTGATGGCCTGGTCATTATCGGGTCGGTGTTGATTGTCTGGAGGAGGTCCATCATTAGTGGGTACTGTCGGGGCATCAACATTATCAGTTGGTGGAACAATGGCATCTGGGATCGCGAGTCTTTGTCGAATATCTTCGGGGGGATAGTAATGCTTGAGGTTCGTTGCATTTATCATGGAAACATGCAGTTTGTTGTCTGAGAGGCGCCGCAGCTTGTAGGTGAAATTTTGTCCTCTACCAACAATCCGGTACGGTCCATCAGACTTGTCGTAGAGCTTATGCGATAAACCAGTGGGGACTTTGTGATTCTTCATAAGGACAAGATCTCCAATGGAAAAGTCAGGTGGTTTGGCATTTTTGTCATGGTATTCTTTGTTTTTAGATTGGTTGTGGAGATCGTTGGCTTTGGCAATATCAGTTGAAACTTTGAGCCGGTCTAGGAGATCTTTCATGTATTGTTTGGCATCGCGTTGTAAATTGTCCTTTGGTTGGAGGGATGCATCAAAAGGTAACCGCATTTCTTGTCCAAACATCAATTCAAATGGCGCAAATTCTGTCGAACCAAGATGGGGAGATTTTCGAAAGGACATCATTATGCCGGGGAGAAGTTTTGGCCATTTATCTTGGTCATTGGCACAGTATGCGCGTAGAGACTGTGCTATGGTACTGTTTTGTCTCTCCACAAGGCCATTAGTGTTCGGATGATAGGAAGAGGTGTGATATTGTGTTATCTCGAATATTTCACACAAGGCGTTGATAAGTTTGGACATGAAATTCCTACCACGATCCGACATCAAAATCAATGGAGAACCATATCTGGCAAATATGTCCCGGAACAATACTTCAGCCACCTCCTGTGCATCTTGAGATTTCAGCGGAAAAGCTTCAGGCCAACGAGTGAAGGAGTCGATACAGAGAAGAATATATTCATATCCTTCAGAGGATTTCTTGAGTGGACCTAGGATGTCTATCTGCCAAGATTCAAACTTTTCACGGCGTGGCATTGATGTCATAGGAGGTTTGGAAGGGTGGAAGTCTCTTTTGGCACGCTGGCATCTATCACATGAACGCACATAATCAATGATGTCTTGATTCATCCTGGGCCAATAATACTTCTGCATAATAGAGAAGCGCACTTTATCGATACCAAGATGTCCTCCGCCAGCAAGGCTGTCATGGTAGGCAAACAAAGCAGTTTTACGAAGTTCTCTGGGAAGAGCTACTTGGTAGATGAATTTCATTTCCTCCGGTTGGCGTTTGCAACGTCGTTGAAAAAGGTGAAATAAGAGGCCGTCCATGATGCAATAATGTTGTGATTCGGAAACTACTTTGTCACGGACTTTGCGTTCTTCTGGTAGGGAACCATCAGTTAAGTATTTGACGATATCGACGTAATCAGGACATGCTGTTTGAAGTTGAAACAATGTGTCTTTGTCTTGGAGAATTTGGTGAATTTCATCGTCTTCTAGAGCCATGATAAGAGTCTCTGGTTCATCATAAGTGAACTTGATTTGAATACCTTCTTGTATGTCATTTTCGTTGATGAGCTGGTCCGCAGATGGTTGTTGAGAGGAAGAGGCTGGTGGAAACGTAGTCGACATAACAGAGATTTGGACAGCTGTTTCAGAGGTTTCATGAGGAATGCGGCTTATAGCATCGGCAACGCAATTCTTCTTTCCAGGTTTGTGGATAATATCGAAGTTGTATTCTTGGAGTTTTAACGCCCAACGTTCGAGTCTTCCGGTATGTTTTGCTGTTTTCAACCAAATTAGGGCTTTATGATCTGTGTAGATGGTGAATTTCTTTCCAGCAAGATATGGGCGATAAGCTTGTACACCACGAACAACAGCAAGTAACTCTTTTTCTGAAGTTGTGTATTTCTTTTCTTCTTTTGTAAGAGACTTTCCACCATAGGCGATGACAACTTCTTTGTTGTCTAGGGTCTTCTGTCCTAAAGTATATCCAACTGCTGTATCAGAGGCGTCACAAGACAGGATGAATGTCTTGGATGGGTCGGGATAAGAGAGAACTGGAGCGGTTATTAATGCTTGTTTCAATGTTTCGAACGATGTCTGACACTCTGGAGTCCAAGAAAACTTCGTGTTTTTGGCAAGAAGCGAGTTAAGTGGAGCAGCTATCTTGGAAAAACCTTCGATGAATTTCCGGTAATAATTCGCCATACCCAAAAAACTTCTAACTTGTTTTTGAGTTGTAGGAGTTGGGTAGTGACGTATTGTGTCAGTCTTTGTAGGGTCGACTTCAACTCCTTCACGTGTTATGATGTGGCCAAGGAATTTCAATTCTTTCAAAGCAAAATGGCATTTCGATGGCTGTAGTTTAAGGTTTGCCTGTTTAAGTCGAGCGAAAACTTCGTGCAGGTGTTTTAAGTGATCTTCAAATGTTGGCGAAAAGATAAGAATGTCGTCAATGTAACAAAGTACAAATTTCCAATGAATGCTTCGAAGAACACTAGTCATTAGAGTCTGAAATGAAATGGGGGCATTCATGAGTCCAAACGGCATCCTCTTCCATTCATAAACGCCACTTTGGGTGATAAAGGCAGCTTTATGTTTTGTAGATGGGTCCATTTCGAGTTGCCAAAATCCACTCTTAAGATCGAGGGAGGAGAAATATTTTGGTGAAGAAGCTCCAAGAGAATCAAATACATCTTCAAGTTGAGGAAGTGGGAAAGACATCGGTATGGTTGATTTGTTAAGTTTGCGGTAATCCACAACAAAACGAAATTCACCTGTTGGTTTCTTCACAAGAAGGACAGGGGAGTGCCATTCGGAATTGGAAGGTTCTATGATGTCATTCTCTAAAAGTTCTTTAACTTGACGGTCAATTTCGGTCAGATTTTGAGGAGTTGTTCTGTAATGGGGTAGTCGAACGGGTCGAGTTCCTGGCAAAGTATCTATCCTATGTTTGTAGCAGTCAGTACGTCCGAGTTCACTTAGATCAGATGCAAAAGAGTCTCTATGTTCGTGCAGGAAGTCCAATAGCACTGTCTTCTGTTCAGTGGTAAGATCAGAAGTTGAGAGGTCAAAGTTGAGTTTGTTGTCTTGCATGTTTTGATCAGAGGTAGTAGAACCCGGAGATGAATCGAAAGAAAATACATTTTGTTGATCTATTTGAATGACAGAAGCAAGAATTGTTCGAGCCTGAATTTCGACATCTGAATGTGTCGGGTTCATAACGCGAAGGTATGCCTTGCCTTTGTCAACTTGAACCAAACATCTTGCTGCAATAAGCTGCTTCTTATGGGAAAGAGAAGGGTGGGGATCCAACAGAACGTTATCACAGCTTTTTAGATGAGAAATGTTAACAGGTACATTTGTTTCACTTTGTTTCGGGATAAGCACTGTTTTAGAAGCTCGGGCTTGTCCTTCTGCTGCAGATAAAAGTCGAATGCTGTGAATATCATTGTTTTCATCAGGAAGCAGTAACAACTGGGAGTCGAAATCAATCTTTGCCTTGTGTTGATTTAAGAAATCCACTCCAAGAATGAAAGGATAATGAAGATCTTGTATGATATGGACGGGATGTGAAAATTTGACACCACTAATAGATATAGGAATTGTTAACACACCAAGAACGTTGAGTCTAGCACCTGTAACACCTTTGATGATTGGATGTGTAGCAGGTTCAAATGAAGCACCAGCGAGACTTGTTTTGTTAATGAAAGAAGCACTAGCTACTGTGATACTTGCACCGGTATCCAACAATGCATTAGTACGTTTCGTTTTGACGGAAATTTCAACTTTGTTTTGTTTTAAGGTTGTAGCCAAATTTATGGAAGCAGATTCCTGATCATGTTGTGATGAAGTCTTTTTCTGGTGCCTATCCTTAGATTTTACTCCAAGAACAGGCGCGAGTCCCTAGCGTGAACTGTTGAAATTGCGAAGATATTTCGTTACACAAAATTTTTCAAAATGATTGTATCTGCCACATTCAGTACAGTAATGACCCCTGGCTGGACAATGTAGTTTAGAAAAACATGTAGCACTTGCACATCCATGACAGTAATGTTCTGGAACTGGATTGGAATTGGTTGAAGCGGGGAAGTTATCTCGTGGTCTTTGATGATAAAATTGTCGTGGACCTTGCATGTAGTGTTGTTGCTGTGTACGTTGGTATTGAGGTGGCTTATGGTTGTATTTAGGTCGAGGTCCAGAGGGGTAATGATTTGGTGGAGGAACACTGTATTGGGTTGGATGATCCTGTGAAGTGCTGTTAGTCGATCGAGCAGTAGTATCCCAGCTGGTGTTGTTTGGTACGTTAGAATGCATAGCTGCAATTGTTTGTTGAAGCTGGTTAGTGACATTACACACTGCAGACATGGCGTTGATAACACTATTTTCATCATTGTTTGTAAGTGTTTGAGAATCCATTTTGATTGTCATTTCTGCAATAGAAGCTGAATTCCGCAAGTTTTCTATGGTTTGTGGGAATTGAGGCATCACTATTTTTCGAATTGGGGCATGCAATCCTTTCATGATCATCGTAGTAAGACAGTCTTCCGGCATGGTGGAGTCAGTGGCTAACTTTTGAATTCTTAAAATATACTGGTCGACTGACTCTGAACTCTGTTGTTTTATATCGAATAATCCAAGGCTGAAAGGAACTTGTGGTTTAAAACGGTTCAGGAAAGCAGCTTTCAGATGGTCCAGAGATGTCCGGATTTCTGGAGCAAGTTGAAAGAACCAGTCTCTTGCTGCGTCTTTTAAATAGAAAGAGAAGAAATCGTGAGCAACTTCGATCGGTATGTTCATTAGTGTTATGTAGGTCATAAACTGTGTCCAGAATTGAATCGCGGAGGTCTTTCCATCATAATGTTCAAGGCTAATATTTGCGCGCGGGTAAGGCACAAATGTTGATGTTGGTACTGTTTGCGGAACAGCCGTACTACTCTGTGTAGGTGGAGGTGGTGCATAGACAGCTGGTGTTGTGGGAATCGCTGTGTTGTGCGTTATGTCTGTAGTAAGTTGATCGTTCTGAGAATGGTACAGGGCAGCTCTAGATGGTGTTGGTGGCAAGTTGTTTGCAACACATTGGGATGTATCTGTCTCCTGGTGAAGTTGAGGTGGAGGTGGGGGAGGATCTTTTGGTGGTGCCAATGAAGATGCAGATGTTGTCCCTGAATAGGGATAGTTGTCAGCTGCAGTTGCGACTGTTGCTTCCATCTCGGGATTGTTCGTAGAAGTCGCTTGTTTTTGATAATTTAGTGGGATATTTGGTTTGTATCCTAAGCGGCGGAAAAGAGAACTACTGGACGATTGGAGTCTAGTTGTAGGTCCAGGCATAATGTAGATAAATGAAGAATGCTTTGATGGTGTTGACTTCGTTGAAAGAGATGGTATAGTTGTAGTAACTGTGGGGAATTTGTTGAGCTTGGGGAATTTCTCTGGTAGAGCACGTCAGCTTGGCAATGAGAGGTTGGGCTCGAATGGATCTCCGCCACTTTGTCTCACACGGTTTGGGTATGTTTTTAGTTAACTGAGCCCGATCCGTATATTGAGACAATTCTTTTTGTCAATTAGACTATCCTTGCAAACAGGTTTGTCCTTGATCTAGAAATAGAGGCGAAGAGTGGGAAATATAAATGTTATGTCTTTATTAGCGCAATCGTAGAATGAATCTTAAATTAAAGTAACAAGGTCAAGTTTAAATACATGTCACAGAAGATATACATAAAGACATGTATGAAAACATGATGACCGGATGTGACACAAGAACATAGCAACTTTCACAATAAAACAATATACAAATTATTTGACTTATAAAAAAAATCAAGTATTTATTAATTCAGCTAGGAATAGAGAGATACTTATTTACACATCGCTAACAAATTTTCAGCTCTTACAAAGTTTTAAGAATAGAATTTTTGCTCGTCATTATGCACTTCTCAAAACGATTTACATACTTAAGAATTACAAAAATTCTTTCTCCCTACATAGAAGAGTTGTACTTGTTGATATGTCTTATTTCTCTTTAGCTAACTATATTTAATAATTGTCAAAATAATTAAACAAGATATAAATGCAATAAGCGTATTTACAAAAACCATAATTAATTTTTTTCAGTGTACTAATTTAAATCTTAATGCATTCCAAAATACATTAAATTTATATAAAAGAAAAATAGAAGTAAATAATTAAAATACAAGTACATACCTAGAAATAGAGGCGAAGAGTGGGAAATATAAATGTTATGTCTTTATTAGCGCAATCGTAGAATGAATGCGCATTTCCCAACTCTTGCCCAATTTAAAGAAATATGTTTTGAAAATTGACCAATCAAAAATTAAACTCAAGATTTTAAGATAACAATTAGTGAACAGGCAATTAACGAGTAATGACAATTAAATGACAGTTATAAACAATTTGAAACGAAAACAACTCAACATGAGAAAACAAGGTACTCGCTTAATTATGACATCTTGGAACTGAACAATTAATTGGTTAACATCTGTCTGATAGTGAGAAAAAATAATTACACTTACATAAAAAAAAATAATAATCATATACAATTTGACTCAGATGTCACAATAAAATAATAAAATTGAACCATGAAGTAAACAAAATATTAAGCATTCATACAACAAATAGAAAAAAGTGAATAAAGGAAAATACGTGACACATATCTTAAAATGTAAAATATAATTATTTAATAACCAAATTAACGCTTTGATAGAGGCTTTATATGCGACTGAATGAATTTATACAAAAATGTAAAAACAGTAAAAATTTAAGTGTGACATTTAAATGAATTCATTCGTACATAAAACCTTTCACAATTTTGTTTATTTATTACGGAACCAGATGTATCACCTGCCAAAAAGCGGTAAATCTAATATTCTGTTATAAATGTGAAAACCAAAAACGGATACCAAATCGCGATTAATTACAACAAAATGAAGTGTATTTTTTATTAAAGGAAAACGTTTACCTGACAGATAATTTGTATGCACAAAAACACCCACATATTTTCTTTTTTTTCCATGTATAGATCCGAACTCTTTGCCACATCATGTTCAAAGCCGGGCTCTACGACGTTGACATGGTTCTACCTTTGAGCCCCCTTTTATTTATTTTTTAAAATTTAATTTTATTTTTTGTTGATTGATTTAAAGTTTACTCTAAAACCACTTATCATAGGAAAGCCTACACAACAAAAACCTGATCAGATTTCCAGTTATATTTCAAGGACAATGGTTTGTCTCCATTCACAACTTAATTATGTTAATAGCTTTGATTTAGCAGTAGTTTAACATGCATAATTACCTTTTTTTTTATTTGACAGAATATCTCTTCACTTTCAATGTATTAGGGCAATTAATTATTTTACCTAAGTTAACACTACTTAAATAATTTTTTTTATAATAAGTGATTGTCGTCTGCATTTACATGTTAAAAAAATCTATGATTGAAATTTTAAGGCACCTGACTTTAAAAGTCATTTTCATAATTTGGATTTTATAAAAATTAGACTATTCATATTTTTTAACACCACCAAATTTCACTGAAATACTAATTCCATCTTTTTTTAAAAGAGGAATGATCTTCCCAAATAATATCAATATTATGATCTACGAAACCTCACCTCTCCTCTCATCGCTTCGTATCGATAATTAATGAGCATAACTTTAAATTAAAAAAAAAAAGAAAATATGAACGAGTTTTTGTGCATACAAATTATCTTTTATGTAAATTAGGTTTTCCTTTTATTTAAAAACAACATTATTCATTTTGTTGTTTTTAATTGCTACGTAAACATCGATATCATTTTTTTGTTTTAACATTTTATTTTAACATTTTTTAACATACATTGTACTAGATTTACCGCTTTTTGGCAAGTGATAGTCATACTGCTGATTTAGTAATAAATACGCCTGCTTCCTTAAGTTTTAATGCATTAATGAATTCATATAAACCTAGAAAATATTCATGAAAAATTTGAGTAAATTCTGGGCACCGGTAAAAAAGAAATCGTTAAAAATCCAAAATTCGGGACCGTCCGTCGGGAGTAGGGAAGACTAGATTTACTGCTTGCCCTTAAGGTAATTCCACCCTCCTATGATGTCATAGGTTTTTACAAAAACAGTAATTAGTTTAAATTCATAACATATAGAAAAATATCTATTGGAAGAATGCTTTACAATAGGTGTAATGATAAATATTGTTTAGTTAAAGAATTTGAAAAATGAATATTGTCTAAATTTAATAAATTTAGAACAAAATAAAAAGATAAGAAACTATTAAAGATGTTACGGGCGTTTTTAAGTGACTAGCACGTGGAGACATGGTAAACAGAAAAGTTATGTTGTTTCAGTTTTAACCACCCTAGAATCAGCTGGCAATGTCTTTAGAAATGTACTTCAGTCAATCGATCTCTCTTACATTCATTCAAACTAAAATAAGTATTATCTATAATAAAATTTTCTGCAGTTCTGAATTCAAAATTCTTTTTGGAAAAATATTTTTGTATGGGAACCGGGACTATATTTTTTGGCGTTAGATTAGCAAATGAGGCACCAGCATTATTTTAACTGACCAATCAGCTGAATGAGTATTGCATAATGGGTTACTACGAATACTACAGGAATTTTACGCTTGAAAAAAAAGAAAAATCTTATTGTAAATAAAAAAACATTTTAAAAATATGTTCATGCTCATAATGACAAACAATTAATTTGTTCAATAAACGGTGGAAGTCTAGGTCTCTGAAAGTCATTCTGCAAAAGCGATTTGCATCTGTATTAATTCCTTTGTTGTACTATCGGTGAATACAATTGCCAGGTGGATTCCTTGGCCAAACACGTGATCACTAACGTATACAAAGTTTTGTCCATTAAATGCATAAGATATGCTACTCGTTTTCCTTACCCTTGAAGAGCTGGTGTTCTGAACTAGACACAAACTACATTTTATGAAACATTTTTTCCAGTAAACAATAAATTAAAAACGCCCGTAACATCTTTAATAGTTTCTTATCTTTGTATTTTGTTCTTAAGAACATTTTTTTATTATTATGTACAGTATTCCATTGACATTATCATAGATTGACCTGAACCACGTGTTCGAAGTAAAATGTAAACATGTATTTGGCGTAAACATTGCTTTTCATTCATTGGTCAGTTGCTCGTGGTAAGATCCTCTGTGCGCATTTATAACAATAGCCATATAAGGCAAACAAAGGTTTGTGTAGATGATAAAACACATTTTTTACCAGCGAATCGGTCAGTAGTGAGCTCTTATTTTCGCCGAAAAGTATAAGCTATGTTGTTATTTTAACATCCCCTCCTTTAGTCACCCCGTTTCTGTTGAAAATCATGAAAGTCTTTCAGAAAGATCTGGAAACATTTATTACAGGACATGTTTTCAAAAGAAACAGGCTATAGCAATATCCTGTTTACTGCCAATTCTATTTATAAAACCGGTTCTACCCTATAATCTTTGAATAGATCAACCTAAACCACGTGTCTTGAATTTAAATCAAAATAACATTAGTAGGGGTGTAAATGATCGTTTTGCAAACACAACGATCTTAAAAGATGGCTAACAAAAGAAACTATGAACTTAAAGAATAAAAATTTTACCTGATTTAAGAAGGTTCATTGCTTGGAAACAAATCTAAGTAATTTTGATTTGATGCATCTTTTAAACGTTTTATCATGAATACTATACCCATATCAACAAATAATATTTTTTATTGCTCGTTAAAATCCATTGCATGAACGATAAGGAAGTATAAGAATAAAGTTATGAATAAGATAATTCTAAAAGGTTTGATACATTTCATCTAGTACCATGTTTGTAAATTCAACAATCAAAATACAATATAATCATAAATTTGAAAAAAAAATAATAAAAAAACAAAAAAGTACATACAGCAAAACATAATAATGAATTTAAACTTAAAATAATAATAAGCAAGAGGAAGGGGACAATAAGAAGCAAGGGTGAATCAATAATTTAATTGTACACATGTTCACTTCTCCTATATTAAAGCATTAACAACAATCAGTATATCATAGACTTAAAAAAATTACCACATACTTCTGAGAAAAACGGCAACTTTTCGTAAACCTTACTATATCATGGATATATTACAAAGATACTGGCTTGATTTATCTAAATTTGACACCGATTCATAAAAATGCATTTAAATATAAAAACGGGATGATTTCACCTTTTCTTTCGTCAACTTTCCTTATGTAGCACGTGACCCAATACCACATGCATTCAGAATCTATGTTTCCCCGTTTATTCAGTACAAAAAAAAAGAGCTCTTTGCATGCAAAATTTCTCAAACGAGGCAAGCTAATGAAAAAACAAGTTCATAAAACAAGGATATCAGCAGTCTTAATTGAAGTAAGAATTTCACAAGTTCTATCGTCGATACTATGCCTTTGTCAGCAATTTACAATTTCTTTGTCAGCAGCGTTATGTTTAATGATCATTGGTGGTTTTTATACCAATGTTAAGGAATTACTTACATACTGACTTGTCTATGGATTTTTATGCCCCCGTAAACGAAGTTTCGGGGGTATATAGTTTTTGTCGTGCCTGTCTGTCTGTCTCTCTGTCTGTCTGTCTCTCTGTTTGTCCGCAAAAACTTTAACCTTGCCCATAACTTTTGATTTAGTGGAGCTATGACTTTCATATTTCATATGTGTATTCCTTGTGACAAGACCTTTCTATGGGTACCACCAAATTTGACCTTTTGACTTTGACCTTGGAGTTTGACCCACTTTTACATGAAAATTTTAAAATTTTACTCTGGCCATATCTTTTGAACAGTAGACACCAGGACATTTATACTTCACATATGTAATGTTTGTTAAAATACCTTTCACTGAATAACAACAACTTTGACCCTTTGACCTTAACCTTGTAGATTTCTATACTTGTGAAAAAAACTTTAACCTTGGCCATAACTTTTGTACGGTAAAGGATAGGGCTTTCATACTTCATACACGTAATCCTTGTGAGAAGACCTTTCATTGGATACCAAGAACTTTGACCCTTTGACCTTGACCTTTGAGATTGACCTACTTTAAAAAAGCAAACCTTGACCATAACTTTTAAAGAGTTGGGGCCAGTGCTTTCATACTATACATATTTGATCCTTATGACAAGACCTTTCTTTGGGTACCACCAAATTTGACCTTTTGACCTTGACCTCGGAGTTTGATCCACTTTTACATGAAAAGTTTAAAATTTTACTTTGGCCATATCTTTTGAACAGTAAATACCAGGACATTTATACTTCACACATCTAATGTTTGTTAAAAGACCTTTCACTGGATAACAATAACTTTGACTTTTTGACCTTGACCTTGTAGATTTCCGTACATGTGAAAAAACTTTAACCTTGGCCATAACTTTTGAACAGTAAGGGACAGGGCTTTCATTCTTCATACATGTAATCCTTGTGAGAAGACCTTTTATTGGATACCAAGAACTTTGACCCTTTGACCTTGACCTTTGAGATTGACCTACTTTAAAAAAGCAAACCTTGACCATAATTTCTAAAGAGTTAGGGCTGGTGCTTTCATACTTAACATATTTGATCATTATGACAAGACCTTTCATTTGATAACAATAACTTTGACCCTTTGACCTTGGAGTTTGACCTACTTTTTAAGAAATTGAACGTTGACTATACCTTCTGAACGGTTAGGGCTAGGGCTTTCATGCTCTACAAATAGTATTTTATCTGGCAAGACCTTTCATTTGATACTAATTACATTGATCTTTTGACCTTGGAGATTTTTGTATTTAAAAAAACTTTAACATTAGCTTACTTTCAAATTTCACAATTGTTTTCCAGTGAGAATACCCTACTTTTGGTACCAATTAATTAAATTTGCATTTAAGAAAAGCTTAATCTTTGCTATGTTGCCATACGGGGGCATCAGTGTTTTACAAACACATCTTGTTTATCTTGCATGTAGGGGACCACATGTAGAAATATGCCACCATAGAAAACACTTTATTCTGCATGAACATTGAATTTTCTTCAAATACCTATTTTTTCTTTTAATTTGCATAGTGATAATGACAAATGGGGCGAATTCATACAATCAAATAGATATAATCAAGAGTTGATTTTGTTGAACCTTGACCACCCAATTTCTATTGCTTTTTGTGTATCATAGCTTCATCTCAAATGAATCATGTATGGTGATGTATTATACTCATATTGACATGAAAACCCTTGAATCTTTTGATAGGAAGTTTTGAAGTATGGGTTTTTACTTTTCAGTAAATCAAACCCACTTTCGTTTATACTGAACTATTGTTATTTGAACATACGTTGTCGATCGAGTCGCCCGCATTTCGCAGTGGTTAAAGTGTCTGCTCTAGAGTCGCAAAGTAAGGATTTGATCCGTGCGGGTTCGAATCCTACTTTGGGACTTGGAGATCGTATAAATCGAGCTCCTGTGTCGCAGTAGATTCTGGCAAAAAAGTTCCCTCACTGCTCAATGGCTCTAAAAGCATGCCGAGTATAAGACAAAAA
>NW_026919225.1:0-15092 GCF_032062105.1 Saccostrea cuccullata | reverse complement strand
CAACAATATGCATACTTTGAATTTTTGTAAAAAGGCCCCATTAATGACTTGTAGGGACAGCCCCTAAATATTTCTATGTAGCATATCTCCACAACGAATAGAAATCTCTGAATAAGTGTTGAACAAAAAAGCTTCAAAATTACAAGACCTTTCATTTGATATCAAGAAAAAGGGGCTGACCCCTCAAATTAGGGGCTCAGAGGGGCCAACAGTCTTTTATCTATAACTCTCTATTGATAAGTATTTTGTTATACATTACTGAAGCAAAAGTATTTAGCTTAACAATTGGCAACAATATATGATACAATTTTGATCATATGTTAGGTAATTAGGGGTCAAAAGGGGCCAGAATGTCAAATCTTTGACGCTTTATATCTCTAAAAAGGAGAATATTTTGATAAGCAATATTGAACAAAAGATGGTCAGAATGATGTTCTCAACAATATGCATACTTTGAATTTTTGTAAAATAGACCCATTAAGGACTTGTAGGGACGGCCCCTAAATATTTCTATGTAGCATATCTCCACAACGAATAGAAATCTCTGAATAAGTGTTGAACAAAAAAGCTTCAAAATCAAAAGACCTTTCATTTGATATCAAGAAAAAGGGACTGACCCCTCAAATTAGGGGCTCAGAGGGGCCAACAGTCTTTTATCTATAACTCTCTATTGATAAGTATTTTGTTATACATTACTGAAGCAAAAGTATTTTGCTTAACAATTGGCAACAATATATGATACAATTTTGTTCATATGTTACGTAATTAGGGGTCAAAAGGGGCCAGAATGTCAAATCTTTGACGCTTTATATCTCTAAAAAGGAGAATATTTTGATAAGCAATAGTGAACAAAAGATGGTCAGAATAATATTCTTAACAATATGCATACTTTGAATTTTTTGTAAAACGGCCCCATTAAGGACTTATAGGAGTGGCCCCTAAATATTTCTATGTAGCATATCTCCACAATGAAAAGAAATCTCTGAATAAGTGTTGAACAAAAAAGCTTCAAAGTCACAAGACCTTTCATTTGATATGAAGAAAAAGGGTCTGACCCCTCAAATTAGGGGCTCAGAGGGGCCAACAGTCTTTTATCTATAGATTTTTTTTTATCTATAGCTCTCAATTGATCAATATTTTGTTATACATTACTGGAGCAAAAGTATTTATCTTAACGATTTGCAACAATATATGATAATTTATTTTGATCATATGTTACGTATTTAGGGGTCGCAAGGGACCAAAATGCTTTATTTTTTTGCTTTATGTCTCGAAAAGGGGAAGTATTTTCATCAGCCTAATCAAACAAAAGATGTTCATAATCTCGTGATAAAAATGAGAAACTTTAACTTTAATGAGGGAAAACTCAATGCCATTCCCTTTAAACGAATATCTCAGTCTAAATCACATCTCATCTTATCAAGAAATTCAACGGAAGACCTACTCGTTGCTCGCAACGAGATCTCATCTAGTTATTATTATTATTTTCCTGACCATCTAATTTTGTGCACGCGATTTCTCGAAGACTACTGGACGGATTTTCATGAAATTTGCAGGAACAATGTGTTGTTATCTGAAGTTATTTTATTCGAGAGATTTTTTGGAAATTTTTCTCTAGTGCCAAGTTACGGACAATTTTCTGATTTTAAAATGCAATTTTGTCTGCAGTTAATCTCAAGAACGGTAAAAGATATCAATGTGAAACTTTCAGGGATTATAGATCGTGATAGATACTATCCAGGACGCGACCTTTTGTTCGTCGTCAATACTTCCTGTCGTTAGGAGATGCGAATTGAAAAAAGCTTATTTTCTAACTTTTTTGTTTTCCATTATTTATTATTGATTTTTGGAATATTAATAGAGACCCTTCTATATATGCTTACTATATAAGTTGTTTGAATATAGGTTAATCTGAACGCTAGATATTAATATTTGAAAATCTGAAGCGGGCCCAAGATGGCGGCTGTCTCTGTTGACTCCGCCATTTCGCGAGTAGGGGTTTATGGAGGCAGCTGAGCGTTTGATTAAACCATTCTGACATAAGGATACATGAAATGTAAGAAAACTACTTGGACTTTCACGAAGTAGTACAGACCCTGAGACGTGCTACTACCCCCAAAAAGCGTGTGACTTTCGTGCGCTTTCCGTTTCGTGCAAACCGTGTAGCGTTTCGTGTAAACCGTGCAGCGTTTCGTGCAAACCGTGTAGCGTTTCGTGTAAACCGTGCAGTGTTTCGTGTAAGCTCCAAAGCGTTTCGTGCAAACCGTGTAGCGAGCGTGCGAAAAGCGTATGAGAAACGTGCGACTTTCGTGTAAGAACCTAGTTAGAATAATCTAACTGTGTCTCGGTACAGGCCCTCACCACAGTTAGAATACGTCCCATATACTTGCAATGTAGCAAATCGGAGCGGATCCGCTCCGAAACGATTTTGAAGAATATAAAATGATTTGCACTGGGAATAACTACCAAAATAATCAAAACAAACCTTTTTGAGATTGCTTATGCCTTTTATCCCATAAAATAATCCATATAAATACGAAAATCCAATTAATTTTCTCAACGTTTTTCTCTCGATTCAAATTACTACATTCGGAACTCTCTAGATTGTTCCTAGTAAATGCACTATGCGAGTTATCGCCCGTGTTTCTTTCTGCTACATTACGAATACACGGAACGAATTCTATCGTTAAACCGGGTCCGTAGGACAATATCATTTTAACGATAGAACATTCTATCTAGTAAGAACCGTGTGAGAAACGTGTGACTTTCGTGCAAGAATCGTGTTAAGATTCATTCGGAAGTCATTTTATTTTAATATATGGCTATCGATCGATCAGGATGTCAAATTGTATTAGTATTTTATTGAATTAATTATGCTTGTGATATTTTAGGAGTAAAACCAAAAAAAAAGGGAATAACAAAATGAAATTACACGGTAGTGTATATATAATTTATATTTGTTTGTTTTCTTTTCCTTCTATAGAAAATGTGTTCAAATTAATCAACTATGTACAAAAATTTTAAGGGCATTGAATTCAATATACTTTCAACGCGATCATGGCTTTTTAAATATTTTTTTTTCTCAAATAAAGATATCGGTATATTTTTTTTTTAATTTAAAGCAAAAATATTTCAGGACTCCGCTCTTGTCTTTACATTTAAAGTACGTTAAAGAAAGTTTTGAAACGATGTGTCATTTTAATACGTAAAACTTGTTGCTCATTATTTTAAATAAATGGATTTTATAATTTTAACTCACATGTACTGACGACTACATGCTTAGAAACGGGGTGGGGTGGGGGGGGGGGGGTAAATTAAATTACTAGTACAGTCTTTCATTTTTTTGTTATAACTTTCAATCAAATGTTAGTTTAAATAAATGCTTAATTTTCTATTCTTTTTTAAATTCTTTGTTAAATATGTGCGCAGATACACCCCTTAAAAATGTATTGGAATCTTCTTTTCGCCTTTCAACTGTGATCGAGGTCATTTACAACAGCGATCACGGGCTCCGAGTGCATGGCAACTGAAAACCTGTTTTGTTATACGAGTTCACGGCTTAATGACACCTGAAAATTACGACTGGATTTTATTGTTTTTGAAATAAAATGGTTCTATAGATATTTAATGGGTACAACTTATAAATCAGCGGATTTCATCTTTTATTTGCAAATCCGAATTTCTAGCCGCAAACAGTAAAATAAACAGAACTGATTTGGTAGTCTTTTCATGAATATCATGTAAGAAAAGCTGAGGCTTAAATCATGAATAATTGTAAATTATTTGTTTTATAAATCACGTATACTTTTTTTATTTCATCTATTTCAGTTCTTCTTGTAATATACCTGAATGCCGGTGTAAAGATCGATCTACATTGTATGTACAATGTATAGTCAAATATATGCCGCGACTATTATATAATTAATGTACACATATATATATACATGTACATACGTTAAGTCAGGTTTTGAAATGAATGATTTTACAGCACGATGGGTATTCTGATGTTATTTGATAAGCTTCATGTAAAAAAAAGAAAGAGAATAAAAATAGATTAAGACATCAGATTTAACCCACCCCCCTCTTTACCGGTTTCTCCTATAGATAATGCTTACGTAAGATAAAAAAAAAATCTTTAAAAATGTATCAATAATCGTCAGTAGAGTATATAGGCAAATTTTATTACGAAATCAAAATCTAGAAAATCTCCCAAACACAATATAATCAATATTATTTAAAATCAATGAGTTCATATTCCTGCCGTAAGAAATCGAATTTGTGTTTAATTTAGTAAAATATGCTCGTAAAATTATTACATCAAAATGAATGACTAATATATAAAAATGTATTTTATTAAACAGTCATTCATGATATCGGCATTTCGCTTTTAAAAAGCTGGATAAATAAATAAATAAATGAATACGAAATGACAATTATTTATTAATTAATTACAACTGTCAGAGTATTAAATATTTCTATCGGTTTATGTAATATTAGTGTACTGATATTTAATTTAAACAGGTGCTAAATGTGGCTTTGTGAAAGATTTCCATTTAATTGATGATAAAACCGTAATGCCCGAGATATTCCGAGTAGAAAATCCAATCCGAGGCCAAAACGTGCGAGAATCGTGTACATAGCGTGTGAGAAACGTGTACAAAGCGTTTCGTGCAGCCTTTCGTGTAAACCGTGCAGCCTTTCGTGCAAAGCGTTTCGTGTAAACCGTGTAGCGTTTCGTGCAAACCGTGTAGCGTTTCGTGTAAACCGTGCAGCGTTTCGTGCAAACCGTGTTGCGTTCGTGTACCGTTCGTGCAGCGAGCGTTTGGGGTAGTGGCACGTTTTAGGGTCTGTATGTTGCAATTCAGTGTCAATCTTAAAACTTTATTCCGTTTCACTGCTGTAGTGTAACTTGGCTAGATACGATATGTAATGTGTACAATGTGTTAAATATACCTTCTTAATGTCGAAATAAAATAAAGGCGATAAAAACGATTTATTTATTTAATTTCATTGAAGCTATCACACCTTTTTGATAGATCAATCCAAAGAAAAGGCGAGAATATTTACTCGTGGCGTTTGGCGCGAAATTATGAATAGTGGCCAGCCTTTTATAATTCTTAGACAAACAACTTAGACTACATGTATTGAACATAAATGGTATCTGGTTCCTTGACCGTCGTAGGGCGAGACATTTGAGGTTTTTCAGCGAACCATTTCTACCTTTTCAGTAAGGTGTAACTAATCGAGATAGTTCACTTTGGGGATAAACGGGGAATTTAAAATAGTTAAAAATGATAACTATTTCACGTCTTTAGTGTTACTTACCTATATACGATATAGAATATGTACAATGTGTTAAATATACTGTCTAAACCTCGAAATTTAGGCTATAAGAACGTTCTTTTTTTCTTAATTTCATCGAAGCTGTCACACCTATTTAATGGAACATTCCAAAGAAAAGGCGCGAAGATTTACTCGTGGCGTTTGGCGCGAAATTATGGATAGTGGCGCGCCTTTCAAAGTTCTTAGACAGGTCTATTGTTGAAGAAGTATATACAAAAACATTCTGAGCAGTTGACCCAGTAGCGTAATCTAAGCGCGTTGGGAATAAAAGAGAAAAAAGCACGTTGGATTTTCACGCTGGCGACCTGGATTCAATCCTCTTTGTGGCAATTTTTTTTATCACTTTTCAGCTCGATTTTCGAGGTTTTTTTTTTCCTGAATCGGACGGAAGACCTCTCGTTGCTCGCAACGAGATCGTATCTAGTTATTAAGGTCTTCCGTCTTCACGGAAGACCTTATAGTGATTCTATTGTTTCTTATTATTATTATGTTCCCCAAACGAAGTTGGGGAACATATTGTTTTTACTCTGTTTCTTATTATTATTATTCTTATTATTTTTCTTCCTGGGAAAATTTTGTCCGCGAGTGATCTTGTAAACTACACATCCGACTTAGGTGAAACCTTTTTAGGGTAAGTAGGCATGTTATGTAGATTTGCGGAACGAAGGTCATTTTGCGCGCACGTGCTTGCAAGAGCGCGCACGTGCAACACGTGAAATGACCAATATACTTGAAATTGCCGTAACTTTTATATTTTTCGATGTAATGCTTTGATATTTAGAATATAGAGACATATTATAAATATAGATAAGATGACATTGTCAACATGCCATTTTGCGCGCACGTGCTTGCAAGAGCGCGCACGTGCAACACGTGAAATGACCAATATAATGGATATAGCCGTAACTTTTTTATTTTCTGATGAAATCTTTTGAAATTTATAATGTAGGATATATTAGTAGCGTAGACAAGATGACATGGTCAAAATACCAAGATGTCACGCGCATGCACGTGCGCTTCGCTCTGATTGGCTGAAAGTAAATTCTCAATATCTTTCTTGTTTTTTGATAAAATCCTTTGAAATTTTGAACATAGTCAAACATTATGAAAATCTACAGCATGATATATAAGAATTATCATAAAAGCATGCGCAAGCACGTGTTCTGCAATCTGATTGGCTGAAACTTTAAATGCCTATAACTTTCTTGTTTCTCAACAAAACATGATGAAATTTAGAATATGAATAGGTATAATGGATTCCTACGTGATACTACTATGTTTGCATGCACTTGCGCATGCGCAATGCGTAAAATGATCAATATATTTGAAAAACGGTGACATTAATAAATTTATGATTTTTTATTGGTTCTTGGAATATATAAAGAAATGTTAATGATTTAGCAACATGCCATGATCACCTTGCATGTGCAAGCACGTGCTTTTGCGTGCAGTGCGTTAAATGACAAAAAGTTTATATCATTGTAGCTTTTAAAATTCTTTTATGAAATCCTGCAATACTGAGCATATTTAAAAAGTTTTAAAGGAAATTGGCACAAAAAAGGAGTTGGGGAGCGTTTGGGGAACATCTGTAACGGTCCCCGTTACAATTAGCACTAGTTTAAATATAATCCAAATTTTCAAAGATGCCGTCTTTATTTCGTTGGAATAGTGACATTTTTTATCTCACTGGAAACATGTAGGGTTTATTGCTTAAAATATTTATTTTTATATTTGTTATTATGTTCCCCAAACGAAGTTGGGGAACATATTGTTTTTACTCTGTTTCTTATTATTATTATTATTAAGGTCTTCCGTCTTCACGGAAGACCTTATAGTGATTCTATTGTTTCTTATTATTATTATTATTATTCTTTTTTGACATATTTTGTGCAGGCGATTTCTCGAGAACTATTCAGCGGTTTTCAATGAAACTTTCACAAAATATGTGTCTTTATATGAAGTTGTTACATCCGAAGAAAAATTTGGAAAATTCGCTTCTGGTGCCAAGTTATGGACAATTTCCTGATTTTAAAATGCGATTTTGTCGCGCACTTTTATCGAAAATGGTTGAAGATATAAACTGGAGACTTATTGGAGATGATAAATCATGACTTTGTGGTTTGCAGAATCGCCTTTTCGTGCGTCGTCAGCACTTCCGGTTTCTACCGGAAGCATATTTAAAAAATGCATTTTTTAATTTTTTTTGTTTTTCAATATTTTTCTTTGGTATTTTTAATCCTAATAGAGACTCATTTGCAAATGCGTAATATGTAATTTCTTTTAGAATCGAAAAAGGCAATTTCGAGATATTCGCATTTCAAAATTTGAAGCGGTGTTTTCAATGGCCGAATGGTTAGCGCGTTGGATTGTCACGCGGGCGACCCGGGTTCGCTCCCCCGAATGTCCGACTTTTTTTATGATTTTTTTGCTAGATTTTTCGTTTTTTATTTCAGAATCGGACGGAAGACCTCTCGTTGCTCGCAACGAGTTTCTTTTCTAGTTATTATTATTATTTTTCTTCTCGGGAAAATTTTGTCCGCGAATGATCTTGTAAACTACACATCCGATTTAGGTGAAATGTTTTTAGGGTCAGTACACATGTTATGTAGATTTGCGTAATCAAGGTCGTTTTGCACACACCTGCTTGCAAGAGCGCGCACGTGCAAAACTTGAAATGACCAATATATAATGGATAAAACCGTAACTTTTCTATTTTTTAACAAAATGTTTTGAAACTCATAATGTAAGGTTATATTAGTAGTATGCACAAGATCACATGGTCAAAATAGCAAGATTGCACGCGCTTGCACGTGCGCTTTGCTCTGATTGGCTGAAACTAAAGTCTCTATATCTTTCTTGTTTTTTGATAAAATCCTTTGAAATTTTGAACATAGTTATACATTAGGGAGATCTACAGCCTGTAATATAAGAATTGTCATGAAAGCATGTGCATGCACGTTTGCTTGCAAGAGCTCGCACTTGCAAAATGAGAAATGTCCAACATAATTGATACAGACGTAACTATTTAAATTATTGATGAAATGCTTTGAAATTCATATTATAAGTATATATTAGAAGCATAGACAAGATAACATGGTCAAAAAAGCAAGATCTCACGCGCATGCACGTGTGCTTTGCTCTGATTGGCTGAAACTAAAGTCTCTTTATCTTTCTTGTTTTTTGATAAAATCCTTTGAAATTTTAAACATAGGCATGTATTAGGATATCCTACAATAAAATATATAGCAATTATCATGAAAAAGCGTGCATGCACATGCGCTGCAATCTGATTGGCTTATGCTTTAAATAGCTATAACCCCCTTGGTTTTCAACCAAACAGGATGAGATTTGGAACATAGATAGATATAATAGACTTCTACAAGGTGGTATGGTCATCATGCACATGCATACACGTGCGTGTACGTGCACTGCAATCTGATTGGCTGAAACTTTAAACAGCTGTAACTCCCTTGGTTTTCAACCAAACGGGGTGGGATTTAGAACATAGAAAGATGTAATGGACTTCTACAAGAAGGTATGGTCATCATGCTCATGTATGCACGTGCTTCCACGTGAAATGAGTAAAATCAAAAACACATGCGCACGCGTGGAATTCTAAAATTTGAATGAACTTGGTACTTTCTCCTGGGTAAATGTTGTTAAAGCCTCAAATGCATAGAGTTTGTCTTATTTAATGAAGCTTACAGGGAATGTGGCACCAAAAGGAAGTTGGGGAGCGTTTGGGGAACATCTGTAACGGTCCCCGTTACAATTAGCACTAGTTATTATTATTTTTCTTATTTTTTTGACTTTCTAATTTTGTGCACGCGATTTCTCAAAGACTACTGGATGGAATTACATGAAATTTTCAGGACAGATGTGCTGTAACATGAATTTATTATATCCGAGAGAAAATTTGGAAACTCACTTCCGGTGCCAAGTTACGGACAATTTCCTGAAATTAAAATGACATTTTGTCCGCGATTAAACTCAAAAACGGTAAAAGATATCAACATGAAACTTTCAGGGATAATAGATCGTGATATCTATCATCCAGGACGCGACATTTCGTTCGTCGTCTATACTTCCTGTCGTCAGGAGAAGCAAATTGAAAAAATCGTATTTTTCAACTTTTTTGTTTTTCAACATTTTTTATTCATTTTTGGAATGATAATAGAGACCCTTTGATCAATGCTTACTATATAATTTGTTTGAACATTGGTTAATCAGAACTCTAGATATTTATATTTGAAAATCTGAAGCGGACCCAAGATGGCGGCTGTCTCTGTCAACTCCGCCATTTCGCGAGTAGGGGTTTATGGAGGCAGCTGAGCGTTTGACTAAATGATACATGACAAGTAAAAAAACTACATGGACTTTCACCCTTCAGTACGCTGCAATTCACTGACAATCTTAAAACTTAATTTCCGTTTTACTGCTTTAGTGTAATTGTGGTAGATAAGTGTGTGTAATGTATTAAATTTACTTTCTTAGCGTCGAAACAAATAAAGGCGATAAGAAGTTGTTTAATTTAATATTTAATTTCATTGAAGCTATCACACCTGTTCGATAGATCAGTCTATCATATAGACCTTTTTGAGAGGTTTCCAACGGTATATTTCTTGTGATTTTTAATGCACTAATTCAGAAACTATTAGCTCATATCTATAAGCATTCTGTTTTGACAGAACATGTCCTCGCGTTTTAGAAGTAAACAACTTATATTTAGTTACAATGGTGGACATTTAACGATGGCTGTGATTGGTCAACCAATGATATGACAGCTTATATATTGATATCCTCCATTTTGAATATTTGAACCGTACGCGCATCCTAATTGCGCATGTTACGTCATTATTCTAGAACATTCCTATTTGTCGGTATATAAGTCGATCAGATTAACCGGAATTCTATTTTACGCTGTATTAGTCATTCCGATAATACGATAATCGGATATTACGATAAATTCCTGCTTTTGATGAATTTCATCGAAAATTATAATTTTCAGATATTGCTCGTTTAATTATATCTCTACAACTCGGACGGAAGACCTTCTCGTTGCTCGCAACGAGATCGCATCTAGTTATTCTTATTTTTCTGACTTTCTAATTTTGTGCACGCGATTTCTCGAAAACTACCAGATGAAATTACATGAATTTTTCAGAAAAGATGTGTCGTAACACGAATTTATAATATCTGAGAGAAAATTTGGAAACTCACTTCCGGTGCCAAGTTACGGACAATTTTCTGAAATTAAAATGACATTTTGTCCATGATTAAACTCGAAAACGGTAAAAGATATCAACATGAAACTTTCAAGGATTAAAGATCGTGATATATACCATCCAGGACGCGACTCTTCGTTCGTCGTCGGTACTTCCTGTCGTTAGGAGAAGCGAATTAAAAAAATCGCATTTTCTAACTTTTTAGTTTTTCAATATTTTTTATTAATTTTTGGAATGATAATAGAGACCCTTTGATTGATGCTTACTATGTAAGTTGTTTGGATATTGGTTTGTCTGAACTCTAGATATTAACATTTGAAAATCTGAAGCGGGACCAAGATGGCGGCTCTCTCTGTCAACTCCACCATTTCGCGAGTAGGGGTTTATGGAGGCAGCTGAGCGTTTGGTTAAACGATTCTGACATAAGGATACATGAAATGTAAAAAACTACTTCGACTCTAACGTAGTAGTGAAATGGTTGGAGGAGTTACCTCCCGTTACTTGTTTATATTATAATAGATAATCAATGTAAATATTGTAATTAATTGGTCAATTGACAAAAGAATTATACAAGTTTTATTGATAAATGATGTTCTGTTAGAAAATAATAATAGTGCTGCCAAAAGAAAGGCAGTCTGTAGTATTTTATCAATATGATATCTGATAACTTATGATCATTGATTAAGTTGAGGTACAAGAGGGCAGTACAGCCAATTGGCTTGTGTCTTCACTTTGGTACAGAAACCAATTAGTGTATCAATCAAATGGAATTGTGCAAAGTTGCCGTAGTCAGTGACTAGTTTAAATATAGCTTTTTGACGTTAGCTATATGTTTGTCATTAGGACAGAGAAGCTCTTACAAAGTTAAATACTGTGTAAGTATATTGTAGCTACTTGGCTAGAGTTATATAGGCAACTTGGTAAGCAGTAAGACACCAGGCAGGTTGGACTTTCACGTAGTAGTACGTTGCAATTCAGTGTCAATCTTAAAACTTAATTTCCGTTTCACTGCTTTAGTGTAACTGGGCTAGATACGATATGTATTGTGTACTATGTGTTGAATATACTTTCTTAATGTCGAAATAAAGTAAAGGCGCGATAAGAAGTTGTTTTATATAATTTAATTTCGTTGAAGCTATCACACCTATTTGATAGATCAGTCCAAAGAAAAGGCACGAATATTTACTTGTGGCGTTTGGCGCGAGATTATGAATAGTGGCCCACCTTTTATAATTCTTAGACAGGTGTACTGTTGCAAAAGTATACACAAGTATATTTATAGCAGTGCTCCCAATAGCTTAATGCTTTGCCTGTTGGGGATAAAAGAGAAAAAAAGCGCATTCACGTTGGCGACCTGGCTTCTATCCTCCTTGTGACCAAAATTCTGAATCACTTTTCAGCTCGATTTTACGAATTTTTTTCCTGAATCGGACGGAAGACCTCTCGTTGCTCGCAACGAGAACGTATCTAGTTATTAAGGTCTTCCGTCATCACGGAAGACCTTATAGTGATTCTACTGTTTCTTATTAGGGTCTTCCGTCTTCAGCGGAAGACCCTTCTATTATTCTTATGTTTCTTTTTCACTTTTCTTATTATTATTAGGGTCTTCCGTCTTCAGCGGAAGACCCTTCTATTATTCTTTTGTTTCTTTTTCAATTTTCTTATTATTATTATTATTATTCTTTTTTTCTGCACAAATTTTGTGCCGACGATTCCTCAGAGATCTTTCGATCGATTTGTTTCAAATTTTCAGGGTTGGTGCAGAATTATCTGAAGTTAATTCCGGCTGAAGGATTTTTTGACAATCACTTCCGATCTAGAGTTATCGCCCTTTTCTTAAAATTCAGACGACCTCCGTGTCTGTGACAGAACTCAATAACGGCTTAAGCTAGAGCGTTGAAATTTTCAGTGATAATAGAGGACATGTTGCCATGTTGCACCTGGGTCATAATATTTTCCGGAAGTTTCTAGTATGGAAGCTCGGTAGGGGTCAAAATTTAGGACACGAATCATGACTGATTTTTTAAGACATTTTGCATCATATCTTTTAAAGTATAATTATTTTGTTAAAAGATACTGAACAAGATTTGTGCAGAATGACAAGATCTTTAAAATGATATCAAGAAAAAAGTGCTGACTCATCACATTAGGGGCCAAAAGGGGCTTAAAGTCTTTTTTCGATAACTCTTTAACAGTCAATATTTTGTTATACATTACTGCAGCAAAAATATTTATCTCAACAATCTTCCACTGTATATTATAATTTTCATGTCGTATGGTACGTAATTAGGGGCCAAAAGGGGCCAAAGTGCTTAATCTTTGACGCTTTATATCTCGAAAGTGAGAAATATTTTGATAAGTAATATTGAACAAAAGATGTTCAAAATAATGTTCTGAACAATATGCAACCTTTCATTTTTCGCTAAACGTCCCCATTAGGGAGTTGAAGGGTTGGCCCCTAAATATTTCTTTTGCAAATAACTCGAAAACGAAAAAGAATCTCTGAATAGTTGTTGAACAAAAAGTGTTTAAAATCTTAAGAGCTCCAAGATGAAATCCAGAAAAAGGGGCTGGGCGATCAAATTAGGGGCCAAAAGGGGCTAAAAGTCTTTTTTCGATAACTCTTTAACAGTCAATATTTTGTTATACATTACTGAAGCAAAAATGTTTAACTCAACAATATGCAACTGTATATTATGATTTTAATGTCGTATGTTACATAATTAGGGGCCACAAGGGGCCAGAATGCTTAATCTTTGACGCTTTATATCTCGAAAGTGAGAAATATTTTGACAAGTAATATTGACCAAAAGATGTTCAAAATCATGTACTGGACAATATGCAACCTTTCATTTTTCGTTAAACGTCCCCATTAGGGAGTTATCGGGCTGGCCCCTAAATATTTCTTTTGCAAATAACTCGAAAACGAAAAAAAATCTCTGAATAGTTGTTGAACAAAAAGTGTTCAAAATCCTAAGAGCTCCAAGAAAAAATCCAGAAAAAGGGGCTGGGCGATCAAATTAGGGGCCAAAAGGGGCTTAAAATCTTTTTTCAATAACTCTTTTACAATCAACATTTTGTGATACATTACTCAAGCAAAAATGTTTAACTCAACAATATACAACTGTATATTATGATTTTAATGTCGTATGTTACATAATTAGGGGCCATAAGGGGCCAAAAAGCCAAATCTTTGACGCTTTATATCTCAAAAGTGAGAAATATTTTGACAAGTAATATTGAACAAAAGATGTTCAAAATCATGTTCCGGACAATACGCAACCTTTCATTTTTCGTTAAACGTCGCCATTACGGAGTTAAAGGGTCGGCCCCTAAATATTTCTTTTGCAAATAACTCAAAAACGAGAAAGAATCTCTGAATAGTTGTTGAACAAAAAGTGCTCAAAACCCTAAGAGCTCCAAGATGAAATCCAGAAAAAGGGGTGGGTGCTCCAATTAAGGGTCAAAAGGGGCTAAAAGTCTTTTTTTCGATAACTCTTTAACAGTCAATATTTTGTTATACATTACTGAAGCAAAAATGTTTAACTCAACAATATACAACTGTATAATATAATTCTAATATCGTATAGTACATAATTAGGGGCCACAAGGGGTCAGAATGCTAAATCTTTGACGCTTTTTATCTCGAAAGTGAGAAATATTTTGATAAGTAATTTTGAGCAAAAGATGTTCAAAATCATGTTCTAAACAATATGCAACCTTTCATTTTTCGCTAAACGTCCCCATTAGGGAGTTGAAGGGTTGGCCCCTAAATATTTCTTTTGCAAATAACTCGAAAAGATACAGAATCTCTGAAGAGTTGTTGAACAAAAAGTGTTCAAAATCCTGAGAGCTTTAAAATGATATGAAGAAAAAAGGGCTGATCCTTAATTTTAGGGGCCGGTAGGGGTCAAAAGTCGATTTTAGAAGTCTTTTATTGTTCAATGTCTTTTTACAGATTATGAAAAAAAAATCATTATTTTCGAATAAAAATCTCAATCAAAATCTAATCTCATTATTATTATTATTATTTTTCTTACCGATTTTGTGCACGCGATTTCTCGTAAACTACTGGGCCGATTCTCATGAAGCTTTCACATCTGATTGGTACTGATCTGAACCTTATTGGAAATTTTTGTTGTTGACGGCGTCACTTCCGGTCGTGAGATATGGACAATTTCCTGATTTTAAAATGCAATTTTGTCTTGATTTAGTAGCAAAAACTGCTTAAGATATGAACTGGAGATTAATTGGAGATGATAGTTCATGACTTATAGCGTTGCAGAATCGCATTTTCGTGCGTCGTCATTACTTCCGGTCGATACCGGAAACGAATTTAAGAAACGCAATTTTTCAACTTTTCTTTTTTAATATTTTTGTTTTAGAATTGAATAAAGACCCTTTTGCAGAAGCGAAATATGTAATTTGTTTGAAAATCGAAAAAGCCAATCTCGAGATATATGCATTTGAAAACACGAAGCGGCGATCTCAATGGCTAAATGGTTAGCGCGTTGGATTGTCACG
>NW_026919224.1:0-15046 GCF_032062105.1 Saccostrea cuccullata | reverse complement strand
AATTTTTTTCACAATGTTTACTTTTTTCTGTGTTTATTCAAACAGATTTAACTGCAAAAGATATAAAAAAAACAATTTAAACAAATTTTAACCAACTACTGGCAATTAAAGAAAACATGTGTTCCCCCAATAAAGGTAAAAAGAGTCAAATGTTTGGATTCTATGACCCCCCCCCCACCCCCCACTCTTATCATCATTTAGGAAATTCTCTCTACTTTCAGATCCTGTACAAGTTTGAGCTTATTAATCGGTTATAAATAGATTTTACGTTTAAAAGACATTCGTGACTTTTTGAAAATAACGCAAATTTCCAAAACAGGGATAATTTTCCCGACGATAGGCAATTTTTTTTCTTGATAAAATCGTTTCAGTAAAATTGATATTTTTAAAATGGATATTTTCTCTACTTTTGCAAAAAAAATTGTAAAAACAAGAATTTTTCTTCCACACGTTTCATTTTGCTGGTTTTTATTCCTTCCATTTAAATTAAACGCCGTTTTACTTGCATTTTTTTTTATTGAAATAGGAAAAACAAAACACAGCTTGTAAAAGTGAAGAAAATTTTCATTTCAACAATCCTTAACTTGTCTCTTTATTTTCAGTATTTTCTGAATTACCATAGTTTGAATTTTGAACTTCCGCGACCTTTTTTGTAGAAAATTCTAGTGTAGACAATATCTAACGTCAATGTCGTTTTCGTTTCGCCTCATTCGGAACAACATGATTGTTTTATTACATTTAATTATTTATTTTTATTTATATAGAGGTTTTATGAAAAAAATTAGGATTTTTAGGATTTTCCATATTATAAGCGGGGATTTGGTGGAACAATTTGATATTATTTATTAACAAAGCATTGATGTTTTCGTTCCGGGTCTTTTTCCCTATTATTTTTTTTTTTTTCTTACCGATTTTGTGCACGCTAGTTCTCGGAAATGGCTCGACCGATTTTCACCAAACTTTCAGATCTGATAAATATTTATCTGAACCTTGTCGGAAATTTTCGTCGTCGATGACGTCACTTCCTGTCGTGAGATATGGATGATTTTCAAATTTTAAGAGGGTGGGTTTGACCTGGAAACTACTCCGGAACGACTTAAATTATTGACTCAAGATTTTAAGTGAAAGTAAGGGAAGGTTTGCTGAGTTGCAGGCAGGCGTCCAAATTTTCATAGCGCAAAAGGCGCCGAAGCTCGGTGGAGCCCAAAAAATGTGTCGGAAACATCTCACAAAAGTTGACATCTTTGTTTTATATCTTCGTGTCTATTCATAATTTGTTAAAACATATAGAAGAAAAGTTGTACTGATTCACATGACCATTCATATGGAATCAGGAAAAGGGGCTGACCCCTCAAATTAGGGGCTCAGAAGGGCCAAAACTCTTTCATTTATATTTCTTTATTAATCAATATTTTGTTACACATTACAGAAGCAAAGATATTCATTGTAACAATTTGCAACAATATATTGTAAAATTTTTATCATATGTTATGTAATAAGGGGTCACAAGGGGCCAGAATGTCACATCTTTGACGCTTTATAAAAGGGGGAATATTTTGATCAGCAATATTGAACAAAATATGATCAGAATAATGTTCTTAATAGTATGCATACTGTGATTTTTTTTTAAATGGCCCCATTAACAACGTGCAGGCATAGCCCCTAAATATTTCCATTCAGCATATCTCCACAACGGAAAAAAATCTTTGAATTAGCGATGAACAAAAAGTCTTTAATTTAAAAGCCCTTTCATTTGACATCAAGAAAAAGGGACTGACTCTTTAAAAAAGGGGCTCAGAGGGGCCAAAAGTCTTTTATCTATTACTTTTCAATCTATATTTTGTAATACATTACTGATTAAAAGGTATTCATCTTAACGAATTGCAACAACATCGTATAAAATTTTAATCATATATTACGAAATTAGGGGTCACAAGGGGCCAGAATATGAAGTGTATATCGGTTTATATCTGGAATAGGAGAAATATTTTGATAAGCAATGTTGAACAAAGGATGGTCAGAATAGTGTTCCAAACAATATGCACGGTTTAAATTATTATAAAATGGCCCCATTAAGGATTTTGATTGGTGGCCCCTAAATATTTTCATGCAAGATATCTCTTTAGGGAAAAGACATCTGTGAATAAGTCTTGAACAAAAAGTGTTTAAAATCACGAGACCTTTCATTTGAAATCAAGAAAAGGGTCTGGTCCCTCAAATTAGGGGCCAGATGGGCCAAATCACTAAATATCTAAAATTATTTGAGATTGTCGAATAAATCAAAAGAATTTAATCAAGTGAATGAAGTCTAACATTATTTTGTAACAAAAGTCATAGTCAAAATTATATCTCATTTTATCGTAAAATCGGACGGAAGACCTACTAGTTGCTCGCAACGAGATCTCATCTAGTTACCAGTTATTTTCTTTAACATGTTAAGGAGTAGTTCTCAAGGGTTGAAGCATTGTTTTTCATGCACTTAAAAGAAACCTCCCTCCTAAAAAGAAAAGAAGATTGTGTGAAGGGGACAATTTATATTATTTCAATATACTTTGTAAAAAACAAACAAAAAACTTGAAATAAGTTCATAGGACAGGAACGCCCCGTAGGGTTTGTATTAGTAATGCAACATAAAAGTTTGTTTGGTGAACAAAATTTGATCAGAATATTTTGAATAGTGATATAGATTAATTGCTTACATCAATATGTATCAGCATAATGAAGTTTGACACTCATTTCAGAAAAGTGAGGTCAAGGTCACATGAAAAGCCACGGGTCAGAAAATGTTGATGCAGTTGAAAAGCTCCGATCAATATATGTATGTATGTATCAGCATTTAAGTTGAATAAATATTAATGGTTACTTTTAAACTGATATAAACACAATTTAATAATAGGGGGTTGAAATACACCCCCCTATCATGCACCCTCTTAAGATCTACATATATGCTATGTATATTTAACATAAAATATGTCTAATGTAAACTTAATTATGAAATTTAAAATATTTCCTGAAGAAATTTTATCACAAAATAGTGATACATTGCATTGCATGAACACAACAAATGGTCTTTATGTATCCAAATGTTGATTGTCCAAACAATCCAATCTAAAAAAAATAGCATGCAATCCATATGATTATCAAATTTTGTGTAAATAATTTTGGACATACATGTATAAGCTACAAAATTCAGTCAAAAAAGTCATTAATGGAAAAATTCCCAATTTGGATCCAAAATCTAATGGTTGTTCACAAATATGAAGCAAGAGTTTAAACGTTGAAAAAATTATTTCAATTCTGCGGGTATATTAAGGAAGCAATTGAATCATTTCTAAAAAAAAAAAAAAAATAATAAGACTTTAAAAAGATAAGTTCAAATTTTACCAAAACCGCTGATAAACATTAACTTTTATTACTTTTTACATAAAAATAACGAGTGGTAGTGCACATCTTTGTATTAGACCCATGGCATCAGGTGACTTCTAAAAATGGCCAAAATGTTCCTGAATAAAAAAGCTAACAGAACAACTATACTCCAGGGTTTAATAATTTCTTTGCGTAAATAAATTTTTTAAACACATGTATATGAAGCGAGATTTTTTGTAAAACGATCATGATGCTTAATTTGGGATTCTAGCAGCACTTTCAAAGTATTTTAGGAGGCAAACTTTCCATCTGTACAAATCCTTTGTTCTGAAATCTACAGCTTATTGTTGTTTTGATGCATTATTTTTTGTCACAAGTGACAGAGAAAAGGTCCGAGCAAGATATGTAAATAGCTAACTGGCTTCGAAAGAGAGTATAAGCGATAAAAATAAATTAGCTTATTTGTTTATTAAACTGAATTCCCTATGATTTTCACATTTGATTATTGATATTTGCTTTTTAAACTCAATTTTACGTATTTTTCTGGATGCCCTCTTTGCCAAATTATCTTTACACGACACGATCAATTTCCAAGTTACTTGATGCACACATATAACGTCATTGGTGGTAGATTTTAATACTTGATATCGCGATTACTTAACTTAGCGGAACTCTTTCGCAAAGGGTGTAGGAATCGTCTGTTGGGTTGGGGCAATGTGTTTTCACTATATTATCAATAAAGCCCTGCTCTAACACCAGAACCCCTCACCATGGGGCCATAAAATTCACAATCTTGGAAGAGACACTCTTGCTTATCATAACTTTGTGCTTAGTTAGTTCTTTTAATAGCAAGAAGCAGTGAATAAGATTTTCAAGGAATTACTACATTTTCACTATATAATCTATATAACTCCGCCCTAGCACTAGAACCTCTGATCCTGGGGCCATGAATTTCACAAATTCAAGTAGAGGACTCAATGCTCATTACATTCATAACAACAATTGCCTGCTTGATGTCCAGGAGTAAAGAAGAAGATTTTTAAAGATTGCAATAATTTAAGTGGTTTTTGCCCCACCCCCCAGGCCCCAGGGGGGCAGGGACCATGAAATTCACAATTTTTGTTCCCCTTCACCCATAGATGCTGTATACCAAATTTGGTTGAAATTGGTTAAGTGGTTTCAGAGAAGAAGCTGAAAATGTTCAAATGTTAACACACGACGCACGACACACGACGACGGACGAAAACGGATAGCAATAGGTCACCTGAGTTACTCAGGTGACCTAAAAAACTATAAGTAGGTCACAATGACCTACTTTAAGATTGAAGTTTTCTGAGGATTCAAGATGCATTAATAGACAAAGATTTAAGATTCTAAGCCAATAAGTATTTGAGATATTTAAAAGTAAGTCACCATGACCTACTTTTTTATCTGCATTCTCCGAAAAAGAATGATGTATCAACTGATAAAAGTTTACTGATTCTAAGCCAATAAGTACCCAAGGTACTTAAATATAGCCATAAAATGTCAAAAGTAGGTCACCTTGACCTTCTTTTTTGTCTAAATTCTTGGAAAACCCAAAATGCATCAACTGACAAAGTTTGATTATTCTAAGCCAATACATACTCGAGATACTTAAATAGAGCCATAAAATGTCAAAAGAAGGTCATGATGACCTACATTTAAGTAGACGATTTTCAAAACCAAAGATATATCAACTGATAAAGTTTGATGGTTCTAAGCCAATAAGTACTTGAGATATTCAAAAGTAGGTCAAGGTGACCTACTTTTTGGTCGACATTCTCCGAAAACCAAAGATGCATCAACTCACAAATTTTGATGATTCTAAACCAATAAGTACCGGAGATACTTAAATAAAGCCATAAAATGTCAAAAGTAGGTCACCTTGACCTACTTTTTTGGTCGTCACTCTCCGAAAACCCAAGATGCATCAACTCACAAAGTTTGATGATTCTAAGCCAATAAATACCTAAGATACTCAAATATAGGCTATATAGCAATAAAATGTCAAAAGTCATTGACCTACATTTTGATCGACGTTTTTTAAAGTCCCAAGATGCATCTACTGACAAAGTTTGATGATCATAGGCCTTAAAATGTCCAAAATATGCCTTCAAATCAATTTGAAAACAAATTCCCGCAAAATTTTAAAAGTAGGTCACCGTGACCTACTTTTGATTAACATGATATGAAGTCCTAAGATGCATCAACTTACAAGATTTGATGATCCTAGTCCTTATAGTAAGGCCATTTTTATTTTATTAGTTGTTTTAAGGATTTTTTTATTGAAAATATTCATTGGGTGGCTACAAAAAAAAAAAAGTATTTGATGTTCAAAACTTTTAATGCAGCATATCGATAGAAACATGGAACAGAAAGTTTATTTCTTTTTTATTTTCTTGGCATTTTTCACTGCAGGTGGCCGTTCCTCCAAACAGAAAAAACAGACCAATAAAAAAACAGATTGGTCTAACAATGCTGAATTTCTCTATGTAAGACTGGATACGGGGTCCCCCCCACCACGTCCAAGTCACCACAGAAAAAACAAATGTCAGCAAACTTTGCACACACTCCTGCAACATATAAAAGTTTTATCAAATTCAGGTAGTACCTTTTTAAAATAATATTAAACAGAATTAAACTTAAATCAGTGCACCTTAATAGATAGTTTTCGATAGGCCTGAATTTAGCGAAAGTTACCTCCCGTTGGCCGCCATATTGGAGGTCGACTCAGTGATTTTCCCTCTTTGTCTTACCAAGTTTAAGAAAATATAGCAGAAATATTTGGTGGAAAATCTTTATCAAGTAATTTTTTTTAAATAAAGGAGGCTTCCAAAAATTTATATACTTCAGAAAAATAATGATTTCTAATTCAAAATAGCAAATATAAAAATTTTAAATTGGTTGAACAATGAAGGAATATGAGCATTTGGACCTCCAGTATGGCGGCCAACGGGAAGTAACTCTTGGTCAACCGAAAACTATCTATAAGACACAAACAAACTTACTAGAATAATAAGTTGTCTCTATGGGACTTGCGCATTCCTAAGACTCTCTATCAAAAACGGTGGCAAAGTATTGGGACCCAAATGGAACTATTTGATAGATTCATACCTGTACAAATCAACATAAAATTATTTATCATGTTTTAATATATGATGCTTTATTATTGACAACATAAATTTTACAGATTTTTGAAATGCAGTTGAACACGTGCTTAAAAATGTCATATTAAAACAGCATATGAACTGAAGAAACTAACCTTTAGATCTAATGGTTACAGTTAAGAACTTCATGCGGAAACCTCTAAGAACAGACACAGGGGTGTCGGGTGGAGTACTAGTACCGGCATCTGATTCGTTTGTTTTGGGACTTATTTCATCCACCACGACATTCCATTCACCAATGAGACCGTATACAGCATCGCCGACTGTCTGGTCATCCTTTAATACTTTTCATGAAAACTGTCCTACACTATTATCTTTAAAGCACTTAAATTCTGTTTTGAAATAAAACACCCTGCTTGTTCTTCATGATCTCAAAACAATGCTTATTCATCTTAAACTATAAAACGCTTGAACCAGATGCTTAAAAAGGTCACTATTTTAAGCGTTTACATGATTTTGATCACAAATATTTAACATTTAAACCAGTAACGATCATTTCCAGATTTTTTTGTTATGATTGAAGAAGAATTCAGTCGGCGGTAATAAAAAAAGGATTGAATTGAATTTTTATTTTTATTCCAAAACTACAAAAAATGAGGTCGGCGGATCCGTAAAACAACTAATAAAAAAAAAATGGCCTAAGCAAAATATAAGCGTTTTTATTAATTGTGAATTTAAGTCAACTTTGAAGTGACCTTGAGACCACGCCCTTTGCCCCAGGGTAAATCTCCGTGCAAATTTTAATCTTCAACATATTCTGATCCTTGTGTGCAAGTTTGGTGAAAATCTGCCTGGTGGTTCTGGAGAAGAAGTTTTTTAGCAACCAGTACTTTTGATTTTGTTTTCCTGATTATCTCCCCTTGTTTAAGGGTCCCAACCCTTATTTTAGTATAAATGGTAGCCCTTAGGCCAAGGATACCCTGTGACAAATTTGACAATGATTGGCCAAGGGGTTCTAGAGTTATGGCCTATTCTAAAAAGTTTACGCACACTGCACATATGGCCATAGCATTAGCTCTTTTGAGCCTCTGGCTCAGAAGAGCTGAACAAGAAGCCCATGGATCACAGTGCTCACCTAAGTAATTAATTGCCCTTCTTTTCTTTTTTAACAGCAGATTTTTTCCAAAAAATATTATTACTTTGTAAAATTAAGATTATTTATTGTGTTCTGATCTGACCAACAGCCGCACCCTATCCCCTGGTGTAATGATTCAAACAAACTTGAATCTGAGAGGATGCTTCCATATAAACATTTCACTAGTCATGGCTTTTCTGAAGAAGACTGAAGGTTTTCCCACCACATGTATTTTGATTTAAATTTTTGATTGGCCATTAGAGTCCTATTCTACAGCAGAAAGGGGGGTTCAGAGTTTGAACAAATCCGAATCAACACCACTTGAAGGTTACACGGGTGATTCAGGTGACCCTAAAATGGCTTAGTTCAATTGACCCTATCTGTGTATTCCAGAAAATGAATTAAAAATTCTTCATCATGAATATGTTTACCTCATTATCACTGCCTCCATAAGAAAATCCAGTTCTGATGCTTCTGTGCTGTATGCTGGTAAAGTCTGTAAAATATAAGAAAGTGAGGGTATGTTACAGTTTTATCTAAAAAATTTTCAGTTTAACCTGAAAAGAACAAAACACAAAAGGTGTTAAAAAGTGCAGAATTCTAGTGACTGATGGACTAAAAACATACATCTTCAAATTTTCTATTTCATTTTTTAGAAAAAATTTCTTCTTTATGATCAATGCAGATGTAAACACTTTTGGACTAAACTAGAGGTACTGTGAGCGATGAGCTCATTAAATGATACCCCCCGCCTCCATATAGTTATAATGACAAAGTCCATGTTTTGCTGTGGCCGGGAAACCCAAAATATGTGTCGGATCAAAAAGTAAAATAGGAGGTGCACAATGGCAATATGTAATAAAGATTCTGTGAAAGTTTCATCAAATTTCAATTTATGAGAGGAGTTGCGGATAAGAGTGTACCCCAAAGCGTAACAGACTGAGAGGAGTTGCGGATAAGAGATGGGTACAAACGTAACAGACGGACGGAAGATAGACAAACGTAACGATTAACGATATACCCTCCCGCTTTTCAAGCGGGGGGTATAAATATGTCTTTTCATCAAGAGTGCACTGGGTAGCTAAAAATAGTTAAAATTCGAGATTAACATGCAGATATATGTACTGACATAAATACAAATTACCAAATACAGTAAAGCTTGTTGAACAATAGCCAAAAATTTTATAATGAACAAGAGATGTTTGTACAGTCCTGAAACGTTCTACTTTCCCACCTGAACGGTGAACAAACGCTGAACGAACGGTGAGCGAACGGTGGGTGAACGATGTGCAAACGCTGAACGCAACTTGGTGAACAATGTGTGAACGCAGAACGCGAACGGAGCGCGAACGCCAGCGGAAAGTGAACGGTGAACGCAAGATGAACGATTTATTCGGAAATCAACTGTGCCTCCGATCTTTTCCTTGCATTGAGATTTGATTCTATTATTCTATAATTCTAATTTCAGGTGCTTAAATATAAATAAATAAATAAATAAATAAATAAATAAATAAATAAATAAATGAATAAATGTTAAAAACATTTTTGTTCTGTACATATATGTTCCTATGTTTTAATCAATATTTTTGTAACACGATTTTATTGCCGTAAAACATGTGTATTTGTTTCCGAACGCGAGTAGATAAAATATAAAATGAATCTATTTATATCGTAAATATGCTTATTCTTTTCACTAATAAAATAATGTGGACTTCTGATGATAAAACTACTACTTATAGAATGAATTAATTACATTGTACGCGGTTGAAACAACCATACATGTACATGTATTTCCGTGCCAAAGCGATTATGAGTAAAATAACGGATTTTTTTTAAATTCACAATTATCTGTTGACATTGACTGTTATCGTGCTGCATAAAACTCTCATTTTATTTAAATTCTAATGCAAAATATTCTATATTTGTGTGCCTTTTATATTCTTTTAAGACAAATATTTTAGCTAACTTCTTCATGTATCTGTAGACATTTCCCGGCCGCGATTATACTCGGTCAAGATGTTGGAAAGAGGCATTCAAATTATTTGTAATAGATTAAATTTTCAAAACTAAATAAGTAATGTGCTTTCATAGTTTTTATTGAACTGAGAAATGTACGCGAGAGAGAGAGAGAGAGAGAGAGAGATACCCCTCAATTCTCAGATATCTGTTGTAATAAATAAAAATTCTTATTATTTTTCCTAAATATTCCAAGCAGTAAAGCTAATCTTTTTTTGAGATTAACAAATCCATTTGACCGTAATCATTAGCTTTTATTTTCCATCATCAAGTTCATACAGTTCACAGGAAGTCCGTGCAAGTAGCGTGCCTGTCCTGTCAATCAAAATAATTCGATACAGTGGAGGTTTGGAAATTGCGTTTCACCGAACATGCCAAAGGCAACGAGTCACTTAGTATTCCAAGAAGTTTTAATATTTTTCCCTATCATTTCTAGATTTGATTTTGGCATTCCTGCAGAAAAAAAAAATAATTGGATTAAGTTTTAAATTGAATTTGAAACATATTCCCTGCCAGTTTAAAATACTACTGTCGGCACAAGTTTATACTAAAATACTATTCTTTAATGGCTTTTTGATGTTAATTTTAAGACTGATTTTCTTGTGTTACAATAAAAATTAAAAATTAATTAAAATATACGGAAAAAACTCAATAAGAATTTTATTTGGGAGAAAGGCACCGGAGGGGGGGGGGGTCTTCATTATACTAAATAGCAAAAAACTATTTTTAAACATATGATTAGGTACAGTGAAGGAAGGAGTTTTTCTTCTCTAATAATAGACAATTTTAAACAGTTGGTCTTTTCTAAAAATGTAAAACCACACCATCAATTTAATTAGCTCTAAAGAAATTTAATTAAATGAATAATTGCAGTGCTGTTCAAAATTCTCAAACCTACATATAGTTTAAATACGTCTTAGTGTAGAAATAATTTTTTATGTATTCTTGTCCTGTGAAAGACTTGGATTAAGTATTATACATCCATTAATAATTTGTCCTCTTTAAAATTACATCAAACTGATGCCGTGCGTGAAGCATTTGTACATAGCCCTTTTTTTTAATTTAATATTTTAGCATCGTTCTACATACATGTAGGTACTTAATGTATTAATTACTTTCAAGGGAAAATTCATGAAATAAGTAACAGCTGAGTTATGATAATTGAATTATAAATTCACAGTTTATTCATTGGTGGATCCAGAGGGGGGGGGGGGGGTCCAGGCGTTGGACCCCCGTTAATTTTTGCCAAGTTGTGAGAGAGAGAGAAAGAGAAAGAGAGGATAAACATTTTCTGAGAATAAATATTTATACGTCTAACTTATGTATTGAATAGATATGTTCTCATACATTTAGATTTCTCCATTCACATTCACTACTTTGTTTTTAATGAAAGAATGGTTGAAAATATTCTACTTATTTTTATATATCTTATATATGTAACATGCGAAATTTAATTTGATTTTATATTAAATTTTTTTAACTGCATGTCTTGGCTATCTAATGTACCGGTTTTTTCTTATGATATTTTATGTAACTCTTTATTTCAAACCTCAACCGCATCCTTTCCCAAAAATGTTTTTCAAATTCTGGAAGAAAATTCTTCGTAATCTACGGAAATGCTGCAAAACCATTCAATCTTTAGGCTTCAGTAGTTTTCTTATTTAATTCGGACTGGGGGTACATTTTCAAAAGAAAAAGGGACCTATAACAAAGATATTATTTACCACAACCTTATATCTTTCCATACGTGTGAGTGAATCTCTGCTTGAGAATGTGTAGGGGGTGGGGGGTTAAAGGGACACAACCATGGAATTCCGTCTTTCAAAAATAACTGGATCTGCCCTTGTTATTTATATATCGCTTTACAGAACTGTAAAGCGTTCTTAAAATCAATCCTTCTGTATTTATATATGTTTATACATGTACTTACATGTTATGTTTCAATATCTGATTTTCACAGTTCTGTGTTTTTCCTGGTCACAAATCATATTGTATGCATGTAATGTGTATTGTATTGTACATTTTTAGATCAATGACTGGTCGATGCCTTCACCTTTTTCATTTCATATATGTTTACAAGTAATTAATTCACGGTCGATGAAAATATTTTACACCTTGTTCTATGTACGTCTCTTGGCTACAAAACTAACATGCTACATTTCTTTTTTTATTTCAGACAATGGGAGAGGCCCTTTTTCAAAAGGCGGAAGGGAAGGGGGAGGGTAAGTTTACAGTCTGAATAACATGCATTACATCTACAATATGTTTTAATGAACTATTTTATGTATTTAAACAAAAAAATGTTAGTCCTCACAGTGTTAAATTCAAGTCTAACAAACTTGATAAATTAAAAAAATCGGAAAAAACTAAAAAAAAAAAAATTTGTTGTATACACCGGTATCTTTTAGAGATAAGCCAGGATTACAAGTATGTATATTGAGAAAGCTTAGAGAGTTGATTATACTGTTACAAAAAAAAATAATTAAACCGAGCTAGTATATAGAATAATCTGCAGACAAGTGATTTTATTCTATGTTTAAACTTTAGTAGATCGGGAGGGGAGGGGTATTTTATGTCAAAAATGACCGGGCATTTCACATGTACATCTTAAACGCGTGGAACCATTCACGAATCGCTCAGTGTTCGGTATCTAGGTCGTGAGTTCGAATCTCAGCAGCTACTAACCTTAGTCGATATAAATTGGGTAGCTACTGTTTTTTTTTTTTTTGCCACGTGCTCTGCACTTGAAAAGAAAGTTGAGGGTCTTTCGGATGAGACCTTAAAACCGAGGCCCCATGTCACGGCAAGCGTTGGCATGATAAAGTTCCCTTACTGCTCTTTTGCAACCTATGACTTTAATCAGCACTAGCGGCCATTGAAATAATTTTATCAATAGTGGTTGAGAGTGCATTTCATTAGCAAACATAGTTGGTAACCACTATTTAAATACAACCACTATTGAAATAGTTATACCAATAGTGGTTGAGAGAGCATTTCAATAATAAACATAGGTAATAACCAATTTTGCAATACGACCACTATTGAAATAGTTATTTCAATAATGGGTGAGACAGCTTTTCAATAACAAACATAGGTAATAACCACTATTGAAATAAGTTGTGGACACGGTGAAACTTTTCTTTCAATACTGGTAGTATTTTGATAGTAGTTGAAACCTATGGTTATCATATTGAAATGCACTCTCACCCACTATTGAATAATTATTTTAGAAGTGCTGGTATTCTAAAAGTGGGCGAAACCTATGGTTATTATATTTAAGTGCAGTCCAACCCACTTTTGAAAAAATATATATCGTCATATAGGTCGTATTTCAATAGTCGTTACTAACTATGTTTGTCATTGAAATGCGCTCACAACCACTATAGATATAATTATTTAATAGTGGTCGTATTTCAATAAAGGTTACTAACTATGTATGTTATTATAATGCACTCTCAACCACTATTGATATAATTATTTCAATAGTGGTCGTATTTAAATAGTGTTTGCTTAATATGTTTGCTATTGAAATTTATTCTCAAACATTATTGATATAATTTTTTCAATGGTGGTTGTTATTTCAATAGTGGTTGCAACAGTGCTCAAAGGCAGTTAGTGGTGATTAAAGTTAAAGGTCAAAATTGGATGCCCTTCGATTCATCGATATGTGCATATGGTAACATCTATCTATGCATGAAACATTATATAAATATTGCATGTAGTTGAGTGTAACATTGAAAATTTTCACCCCCAAGAAAACCATTGTCAACCGAGGCGCAGCCGAGGTTACAATGGTTTTCGAGGGGTGAAAATTTTCAATGTTACACTCAACTACATGCTATATTTATTATATTATACTGAATGTTTTATACAAATACATATTACAGTGAACCGTGCGCGCATAAATTCCGCGCAGTCGCTATTTTTTGTAATACCACCCGTCGTCAAGCAATGTTGACTGTTGCTACACAGGAGGGCGTGGCTTCATTATTCAGCGGGTAGTAGTGTTTTTTATCAAATGTTTCTCGACGAATCAGATTAAAGTAATTTACATGAAAGTATAATATTATACAATTATTTAATGCCTGAGCAGTCAATAGACCAGAATATTTTTCCCGAGGTGCAGGGAACAGCTCAGTGTGTTTTATTGCTTGAGGCAATTGTTTTATTACCTAATTTTTATTTTCCGTATTAAGTGTTCAAAATTGTATGTTCAGTACATAAGGTTCCCGTACCATATTGTTATTTTTTACCTAGATACGGTGCATCTGTAATATTAATTAAAGATTGATTGTATAGACTATTGTTTACATTCCTTTCGAAAATTTTTCTCTCTTATGGAGACGCTACCACTTCCTGGTGGAGAGGGGACTTTTTCGCGCCAGCAGAGCACCTACTGCTACATGGGACAACATCTCACAGTGTATTAATTAAAAGTAACTCTCATTAAATAAAATATCCGACCATTGAAATCACACAATTTCTAAAACTAATGCAGCAAGATCGAATAAGATAATTGTTAACCATGTCTGTGCAATGTAACAAACAACTTTATTCTAAACCCGGATCGTTTTTGACGAAATACGTCACCGGTCAATAGAACGCGCAGTCTATTGACCGGTCAATAGAACGCGCAGTCTATTGACCGGTCAAGAAACGCGCATTCTATTGACCGGTTAATAGATCGGTTTGAAAAGATAAGGAAACTGAAAACACATCCAAAATAGATGAAAATATTAAATCTCCAATAAAACAACAAAAATCACTTGATTAGGTAATAATACTTTTTTTAATCAACTGATTATATACGCCGCAATGTCAAAACAACTTGTTATTATTTTTAAAACTAAAATAATACAATGACAATAAAAACTACCACATATTCTAAACGCGCCGTCATTTCCAGGAGCTAAAGTAAAATTTCCTGATGCAATAATTATGGAAATTTGTGGTAGTGTTATTATACAAAAATGGACTCAATGTAGGTCAAAATGCATTTATAATGACCCACGATGACAGATATTGACTTCAGATACATGGAGTATATCGACCGTGCATTGAGTCCATATTTATTATATCAAATAAATAATAAATCCCCAAATGTATTAGTACTATGTATATCTTCCTGATGTTTACAGAGATAATAAATTTCAACCTAAAACTAAGCATAATAATAACACAAGGTTTCTATCTCTGAATAAACACAGAGTACCCCTTCCCCAGATTTAGAATCGCACTCATTTACACTTGCAAAGGAAATGCACTGACAAAATATTAAAATCTGTTGATGTCTAGATCTTCTACGCTATAATTATCTTTACAGTCGTACATGGCATGCTTAAGATTTACTTTAGTCTCCGATTTGTATATGCGTAAACAGCGTCAAAAATCTACTCGCCGA